>NW_007726245.1:858297-859899 GCF_000696425.1 Galeopterus variegatus
TTGCTGAGGACCATCTTTACCCAGGGGAATGAAACCAAGTATCTCAGGAGCCAGGTGAGGCATGGACCAGGGAGAGGAGGCAGGATTCCCCAGCCCATCCCTGTCAGCTCCTTGAGCCCTGAAGGTGGGCTCTGACCTGGACATAGAGGGTCCTGAAGCTGAAACCCTTGTGCTCAGTGAAAGAACCTGCCAGTATGGGGCTGTGCCAGGAGCTGTTAAAAGGTGTTCCTCAGAAAGGGCCTCCTCTGCAAGGGTCTGGGAAACACGTCAGGAAAGATGAGCCAGCTTCTGGCTGCAGGACTTCGGGGAGCCTTGAAAATGTTCACGTGCACCTCTGGGCCCACTAGTAGGGAGGTGGATGCAGTTTACCCAGCTTTTTTGGCTTGGCACCTTCATGCACTAGCATCTTTGTGGCATAACTGTTGAACTGACTGGCCCTGCAGGTAGCCCGGGGTGTGGTGTGAAACACATTTGGGGCGTAGCTGCCACTTCCTCCCCAGCAGGAACAGAACGTGGCCCGGTGATAACTGTGGGGTTTGGTTGGCAGCTAAAGGCTTGTGGCTGTACACACAGTAATGCGTGTGAGTCTGGTCCCTCTACTTACTAGCCAGGGTCACTGTTCTGCACAACTCCAAGGAGCACTATTCTCACTGTAGTCTATGAAACGGCACCTCTGGAAGTTGCACACAACCTGTGCGGCGAACACGGTAGTCCTGCTCCCAGCCCTCACTCATCGCGGTTGTCTGCCGCAACGGCCTCTCTCCTGACTTCCTGCCTCTAGTCTGCCCCCTCTGGTGTCACCTACACCCCTCCTCTGCGTAATCTCCCCAGTCCTTCCCTCCTCCAAGTCCCTTCTCCCCAGAACCAATAGCCAGCGTAGTCCACAAGTGCCCTTAGTTGTTCAGGGGCCCCGGGAGTGGAATCCGGAGTCTGAGATGGAAGGGCTGTGTGGTCTTGGGCAAATCACTTAACCACTCTGGGTAACCCCATACTGTTATCACTTATCCTCATTTGTAAAAGGGGGATAAAATACCTTTATTAGTCTGTTGCTTATAACAAAATACACAGAACCTTTATTAGTCTGTTTCTGTTGCTTATAACAAAATACACAGAACTGGGTAATTTGTAAGAGAATGAAATTTATTGCTTACAGTTTCGGAGGCTGGGAAGTCCAAAGTTCATCCAGTGGTGTCAACAGTGACCCAGAGGTCTCACATTGCAAGATGGTGGAAGCAGAGAGAGAGAAAGACAGTGTTCTCTCTTCTTTTAAAGCTCTCAGAACCATGCCCCTGACCACCATTATTAATGCATTCACTACTGCAGGGTCCTACAATCCAATTACCTCTTCAAGGCCCCACCTTTCAATTACCATAAATAGGATTTCCCACCCTCTTAACAGTCACAGTGGGGGCCAAGTTTCTAATACCTAAACTTGGGAGATAATTCAAGCTTCAATGAGTTTTAGGGGGACATAATTTGATCCACTATGTTCCACCCCTGGCCCCCAAAAACTCATATCCATGTCAAATACAAATACATTCATTCCACCCCCAAAGTCTTAACTTGTTTCAATTCAAAAGTCCAAAGTTCAAAGTCCCATCT
>NW_007726245.1:861410-867806 GCF_000696425.1 Galeopterus variegatus
GATTTCTATCTGAGACCTCCTTAGAAAGATCTTTACAGTCCATATTTCTATCAGCATTCTGCCCGCCACCTTGTAACCAGTCTCTAAGCATTCCAAACTTTCTCTTGTCTTTTTGTCTTCTTCTGAATTCTCCAAACTCCTCCAACCCTTGCCCAACACCCACTTCCAAAGCCGCTTCCACATTTTCGAGTATCTGTTATAAGCAACATCCCACTTCTATGGTATCAATTTTCTGTATTAGTACATTTCTGTGGCTTATAACAAAATACCTGAAACTGGGTGATTTATAAAGAAAAAATGAAATTTATTGCTTACTGTTTCTGAGGCTGGGAAGTCCAAAGTTCATCTGGTGGTGGCAACAGTGACCCAGGGGTCTCNCCACATTTTCGAGTATCTGTTATAAGCAACATCCCACTTCTATGGTATCAATTTTCTGTATCAGTACATTTCTGTAGCTTATAACAAAATACCTGAAACTGGGTGATTTATAAAGAAAAATGAAATTTATTGCTTACTGTTTCTGAGACTGGGAAGTCCAAAGTTCATCTGGTGGTGGCAACAGTGACTGAGGGGTCTCACATTGCAAGATGGTGGAAGCAGAGAGAGCAGAGAGAGACAGACAGACTCTCCTTTCTCTTCTTTTAAAGCCCTCAGAACCACGACCCTGACCACCATTTTTAATCCATTGACTACTGCACGGTCCTACAATCCAACCACCTCTTCAAGGCTCCACCTTTCAATTACTGTAATAGGATTTCCCACCCTCTTAACAAGTCATGGTGGGGGCTAAGTTTCTAAGGCACAAAACTTGGGAGACAATTCAAGCTGCAATGAGTTTTGGGGGGACGTAATTCAGCCTGCTACACCCTTATGCTTGATTAGTTTCCTCGGGATTTCCTAAACCCTGTCACCCTTCCTACCTCTAGGCTTTTGCCTATGCGTCCCCTCTCCTAGATTTCCCTTCCGCTCTGAGCATCTTTGGGACAGCTCAACTGCCAATGCACCTCAGAAGGTTTTCCAGCCCTCTCCCCCCACCAGCAGTAGCCTTCCCTTCCCCACCAACCCGACCCCACCACCCTGGACACATCGGCCTGACAGTGGGGGTGTGTTCCAGAGGGGGTCCTCTGTTGTTCTGGGCAGAGGGGTGGTTGGAATTGTCCCCTCTTGGGGTTCCCAGAGCTTGTGCAGAGCCTGGGGCAGGGCAGGGGTCAGGACAGAAGTACAGAGTGACTGGAAATTGGTGGCAGCCACAGAGCTTTCCTGCTTCCTGGTCACTCCCAGTTGTCTCAGGTGTGACAGTGCCAGCCTAGACAGGATGATCGGGCCTGCTGTACCCCTGGCCCAGGTCCAGGGTGGACAGGATCAGACCAGTTTGCTGAGGCCTGACTGGTGTGGAGGGGTTGGGCACTTCAAGGTCAGGTTTTTGGGACCATTGAAAAATTAGTCTTTGGGTCTGGTGGAGAGGCAAGTATGCTGGAGACTGATGTTCAATGCCTTGGTTTAATGGTCCCTTTGTTCTTTTATTTCTATAAAAACCAAACAAACGTGCATTTGAAGTGTTTTATCAGGACCTGCCACATAGGAAGCAGTCAGTGTCGGCCATCTGTGAGAGGATGTGGTGGAGATTGACAGTCACTAGCATGGACTTCAGAGCAGAGAGATTTGGGTCTAAGGCATAGCGTGTCCCCTTCCTAGTGCGACTCTGGGCAAGTTGCAGCACCTCTCTGAACCTCAGTTTCCTTGTCTGTGAAATGGGCACGATCCTGGTGCACTCCTAAGCACCTGAGAACTCAGGCAATGAAGTGGAAGCCGTTGGCATTGGTTGGGATGTGCTGGGATTTGACAGGGAGACAGCACTAGAAATGGTGGCGACTATAAATAGTACCACTTTGCTTCTAGTTTCTGGCAAAGAACCATTAATTTCTTGGACCTCTTCATTTTCTCTCTCCCTCCGTGACTAATGGTAGCAGGTGGCTTTCTCTCTGGGACTGTTTTTTCACAGAAACAAAATTGTGTGTGTATTTATTATTGCTGCACAGGAGTCATCATATGCAACTAGTAAGGAACAACACTGAGCTGTGAGCCCTGGCTGGGTCATGTGCTAAGGCACCCACCACCCACAGCCCCCCATCACCCACAGTCCCCCCATCTGCAGACTCCTGCCACCCACAGCTTCCCACCACCCATAGCTCCCCATCACCCACAGTCCCCCATCCACAGACCCCAGCCACCCACAGTCCCCCATCTACAGCCTCCCCACCCACAGTCCCCCATCCACAGACCCCAGCCACCCACAGTCCCCCATCTACAGCCTCCCCACCCACAGTCCCCCATCCACAGACCCCAGCCACCCACAGTCCCCCATCTACAGCCTCCCCACCCACAGTCCCCCATCCACAGACCCCAGCCACCCACAGTCCCCCATCTACAGCCTCCCCACCCACAGTCCCCCATCCACAGACCCCAGCCACCCACAGTCCCCCATCTACAGCCTCCCCACCCACAGTCCCCCATCCACAGACCCCAGCCACCCACAGTCCCCCATCTACAGCCTCCCCACCCACAGTCCCCCATCCACAGACCCCAGCCACCCACAGTCCCCCATCTACAGCCTCCCCACCCACAGTCCCCCATCCACAGACCCCAGCCACCCACAGTCCCCCATCTACAGCCTCCCCACCCACAGTCCCCCATCCACAGACCCCAGCCACCCACAGTCCCCCATCTACAGCCTCCCCACCCACAGTCCCCCATCCACAGACCCCAGCCACCCACAGTCCCCCCATCTGCAGAATCCCTCACACCCCTGTCTCCCCACTGTCCGACCCCCCACAAACCCCTACTGCCAACAGCCTCCACGCTTTGGGACTTCCCCACGAGTCTCACAGCCCCACCTGTGATAAATACCTTAAGGCCGTTTGCCACAGAGGCGCAGGTGTGCAGGTGAGGCAGAAAAGCTCCTCCCGGTGGCGCACTGCTACAGTGTGCCGCTTGGGAGCATGGTGGCGCTCCTGCCGAGGGTTCGGATCCCACATACAGACCGGTTCCCGCTCACTGGCTGAGCGAGGTGCGGGCGCAGCACCGAGGTTTGCGGTCCCATTGCCGGTCCCCGGTCCGGTGCGGGCGCAACACTGAGGGTTGCGATCCGTTTCCGGACACGAAAAAAGACAAAAAAAAAAAAGGAAAAAAGAAAAAAAAGAAAAAAAGAAAAGCTCCTCCCACACACAAGCCTGTGCCTGGCCTTCAACGGGGACATCATCCACCACCTACACCTCCATCCGCCCCACACACCCCTCGGCTGGCCCCTGAAAAGCGCATCTAAGAACCCTTCCACGACACCACACTTCCGAGCACTTAGCTCTGCCCAGGCACTGCTGTAAGTCCTTTTGTTAAAACAAAGATAGATGGGTTTCCTCAGTGGGGGACACCCCAGGACTTCCATCTGCCAAGGCCCCTCTGGACTGTCACAAAGACTGGTGAGAGCACACAGTATTTGCAGACAGATTTGGCCAGGGAACTCTCTTCCCTCCTGGAGAATGTCCCCAAGGATGTGTCATCCACGTGTCACCTGGGAGCTGGTTAGAAATGCAGAATCTGAGGCTACACCCCTTCCTACTGAATCAGAATCTGCATTTTAATGTCCATGTGATTCATTCATATGCTCATTATGGGTTGAGGTGCACTTTTGTAGATCATGGGTCTGGACCTTGGCCACATATTGGAATCACTTTGGAAGCTTCAAAAACTACTGATGTCCTGGTCCCACCGCCAGATTCTGATTTAATTGGTCTGAAGTTTGTCTGGTCATTGGGATTTTGAAAAGCTCCCCAGGTGGTTTTAATGTGTGACCAGCTGCATGGATGGGTGAACATTAGCAGGGGCAGGAGCAGCAGCTTGGAAATTTGCAGGGAAGCATTTAAAGTCTTGGAACAGCCCCAGCGAGAACAAGGGAATGTCAAGGGCCCAGGCTGGCTGGTGGCAAAGCCTATACCAGGATTCAGTGTCCTAACACCAGCTCTCAGTCTGGGCTCTTAGAGTTGTTCCTGTCACACCATCTTATTGAAAATTGTCCTGCCTGATCCTAAGCCTCAGCTTTGGTCCTCAAACAAAAACCTTTATTGGGCTCTGATCCTGAGGCTGCCTCTGCACATACTTTGCTGGCTGCTGGCTCAGGGTTCCAGCAAACGGTCCCTGAAGCCAGTAAAGCTTAAGCCGTCAGAGTGAGAAGGCGTTAACACGTTGTTGGAGCAAAGCCCCGTTATGTAATGAGCACCCGCTGGAAGGCAGCTCAGCTTAATGCAGAGCATGGGACTCCAGGCAGGCATGCTGTGAGCCCCAGCCCTGCCTCCTGGCAGCCGTGCTGCCTCACACTGCCCCTCTAGCCTCAGTTCCCCCATCTGTAAAGTGGGCACAACCGTATTCCTCTGTCACAGGTGGTGTGCAGACTGAATAAGATAAAGAAGGTGATGGAGCCCCCAAACAGTGCCATGTGGTGGGTGTGAGATCAGAGCTACTTGAAGGGCTCTCTCTCTTTGGGCACCGACACAGGAGGCCTGGGTTGTAACCCAGCATCTCAGGCCCCTGAGTAGCAGGAGCACCCTGACCCCTCCCTCGTCTGTTTCTCCTCCTCTGCCAGTCGGTTCTGTGCATGTGTCTGACTGTGGCTGAAAGGAGACCTGCGCCTTGTCAGTGGGGACTCCCCAGCTTTCTTGGGCTGATCAAGCAGCAGAAGTTGGCCAGGCTGACCACGGTTGGTGGCATTCTTCCTGCTGCGTGGGCCCACTCCTGACAGCAGCTCTTACTGTCATGGTTGTTTTATTTTTATTCCTCCTTCTGGGAGCCCAGAATCAATGGGAAACATCAGCACTGCTGCCTCATTATAGGCAACAGAGGAAGTGGGGGTGAGTGGGTATTCTCAGCCAGGGCCTCGGGGCAGTCAGTGGAGATCAGTGTAACACTTTCATCTTACAGGAGGGGAAACAGGTTGCAGAGAGCCCAGCACTTCACCAAGGCTGCACTGGGGCCAAACTAGAACCTGTTTCTCCTGGCTGCAGGTCTGGCGTCTTTCCCCGGCCTCCTATGACTGCTAGAATCAGCAAGGAATTGAGGTCGGTGCTCCAGAGTCCTCACCCCTCAGACAGTGTGTCCATATGAAATGCAGATTCCTGGACCCCACTGACTGGCTCAGGATTGGGGTAGACCCGGGAATCAGTATCCTTAGCAAGCTCACCTGACCAAAGCTTTAGATCATTGCTGTGAACACTTCCTACTGGTCCCAAAGCCTCATGCCTGTGCTCTGGGTCTTTCCTCTCCAATCCTGCATCAGAATTTACCATTCAGTCCTGCTGGCTATGCCAAAACAATTAAAAAAAAAAATTCACCATTCAAGTATCCCAGCCCCTGAGTAATCTACTCTCATTTACAGCATCACTTGTCTGGCACATCTGACAACAGCAGGTGCTGGGTGAAGGGACAGAGATGGTGGCGTGTCGTGGTTGAGCACACGCACCCTGAATCTGGGAGGCCTGGGATCGGATCCTGCATCTGCCACTTCTGCTGTGTGACCTCGGCACGTTTCCTCACCTGTGGGATGAGATTACTGATGCCTCTGTCCTAAGTTGTTATGAGGATTGGATGAGTTAATATAAGTAAAGCGTGTAGGTTAGTATCTAGCAGGTAGTAAGTGCTGTATAAACGTTAGCTATTATTATGGGCTGAGAATGTTTTGCTGAGCGAGGTTAAGACACTTTCCTAAGGTTACACAGCCACTTTTTAGCAAAGTGGTTCGGAGCNGCATCTGCCACTTCTGCTGTGTGACCTCGGCACGTTTCCTCACCTGTGGGATGAGATTACTGATGCCTCTGTCCTAAGTTGTTATGAGGATTGGATGAGTTAATATAAGTAAAGCGTGTAGGTTAGTATCTAGCAGGTAGTTAAGTGCTGTATAAACGTTAGCTATTATTATGGGCTGAGAATGTTTTGCTAAGCGAGGTTAAGACACTTTCCTAAGGTTACACAGCCACTTTTTAGCAAAGTGGTTCGGAGCTCCTACCCTGATCCACACATTCCCTGCCTGGGTACCTACAGCTTCCCCACTCCTGCCGGCCAGATGCAGCTCTGAGGGAGGGTTATAGATTGGCAGAAAAGACCCTGCCCACTCCCGTGAGCCAGGAAAGCAGAGTCTATGGAAACCAGGTGGCCAAACACAGTCACAGCTCAGCTTCCCTGGGCCCTGAGAGTCCCTAATGGGGACACAGGCCTCTGGGGACGGTGTGACAGACTCTCAGACTCAAAAAGCTCAATTTTTATTATGCCAACACCCATTTATTCTCAAAGCTTATTTCCATTTTTTTGAAAGAATTTACACTTAGAATTTGCATTTTGGTCTAAGGGAAT
>NW_007726245.1:867981-870005 GCF_000696425.1 Galeopterus variegatus
GCTAGGGAAGAAAACAGAGTTAAGGCCAGGTGTTCTTAAGCCCTGTCTCTGCCTCTAGCTTTCTAGTATTCCAGAAACCCGTACGCCCCTCCCCCACTGCCAGTCTTTCTGATTTAGTTCTCTCCTCTGAGTAGTTCAGATGCTAGGTTTGGTAAGTCTGTGTCCCCGTCAGAGTGGGCTTTGTAGGACCTCTCTTCTCAGGTTGCTCTGAGCACTGAGGGACCGAGGAGCCATTCGAGCCTGCGCCCACACGGCACCCCCCTGTTCCCGCCACCCACCCCCTCCAGCTCAGCCACCTGGGGGAAGGCAGCTCCATTACTGCTCTTTTTCTCTTGTTTCATCCCTGCTGTGATAGAATCTGCCCCGAGCTCGGGGCCCATTCTAATGAAGGTAACTGAATGCCGGGGCAGCTGAAACTGGCCCTTTGCAAAACAGCCAAGGGAGGGCCTGCCCTTGAGGGCCTGCGTGCCAGCTCTTGTTTGCCCTGGCTTGGTGTTAGAGACAAGACGGGGCCATGCAGCCCAGAAGGAGGGGCCCAGGAAGGGGAGAAGGGGAGGAGTACCAAGAGCAGGTTTATTTGGGGTAAGCTGGGCTGGTCCATTGCAGCTGGCACTTGGTGCTCTCAGGAACTGGAAAGGCAAATAATACATTTGGGTCACGAAGGGATGGGTGGGGGAGGACACGGTCAGATTTAGCAGGATTCTGATGCCAAGTGGCTGGAGCTTGGGGATCTGGGCTCTGGACTTGGGACCTTTCTGATCAGAGCCTCTCTTTCCCTCCTTCCCTTCTCCCCTCCTCTGCTCGGAATCCCACACAGCTGTGAAGCTGCCCTTGGGCAGATATGTGCCATCACCTCCTCTCCTTTCCCTAGACTTGGGAGGCCTGCAGCAGAGTGGAAAGGGCTTTGGAGACAGGCAGGCCTGCATCCAAATCCTGGCTCTGAATGCCCTTGGGCAGCTTACTCACTCTTTCAGAGCCTCAGCTTTCCTATCTGTGAAATGGGAAGAATAATGCATACTCAGGTAATCCAGGTNAGAGCCTCAGCTTTCCTATCTGTGAAATGGGAAGAATAATGCATACTCAGGTAATCCAGGTCGAATGGGGCTTCAAGTTCTTACAGTGTGCATAGCCCCTTTTAAGGTAAAGAACCCCAACATATATCTTAACTTTTGCAAATTTTACAAAACACATGACCATGAGAACACACTGGCAGGGTCCGTCCCAAGTGCGTGAGAGTCCTAGAAAGTTAACTTTCGTTCGTTTCCTGATAAATCCAGATGTGTACACACCTACCTGGTAGGGCTGTGAAGGAGGAAATGAGCTAATACTTGCAGAGCTCCTAGAACAGAGCCTGGCACAGAGTAAGCCCCTCGTCAGTGTCAGCTTTCATTTTTATAGCCCTCGGGGCTGTCGTGCGCATTCCACATGTGCAGTGTTGCCCGTGTAGCACCAAACAGTGCTGGCAGACGCTGTGCTCTTGACACGTTCATTCATTAGCTCTCCCGGTGTTTAGTGCTCACGACAGGTCAGGGGCCATTCTGAGCACTGGGGTACAAATGACCCCTCCTAAAGCTTGCAGTGTGGGATGGGTACTGGACCATCAGTTAATGACACAAATAGGCAGTTCCAAATGGGATGACAACAAGTGCTATGGGAAGGCTGGGCAATGTCTAGGGGAAAGAAAAATGAGGAAATAATTTCGATTTGGGGTATAAGGAAAGGCCTCTCTGAGACATTACAAAAAAGTAGGAAAGAATTCTTACTATTCTAATTTCTGCTTTGCTTGCAGTTTCCGCATGTCTATCCACAAGGCAATCTGGCATTAATAGCATAATAATAACTTGGGGACGTTAATAGCAACAAAAATGTTTCAAGGTCCAACTAAAAGCTAAGCAAATATTTGATCCTCTTGACAACTCTGAGATGAGAAAATGGAGATTCAGGCAGAAGAAGGGGTTTTATCTGAGCTGTCATAAATACTAAATGGTGGAGGTGGGATTGAAATCTCCACCCGATTACCTTAA
>NW_007726245.1:870886-877220 GCF_000696425.1 Galeopterus variegatus
TAATCTGCCCTCTCATTGCTGCTTCTGGGACCCATCCCGACCTTCCCCGCCCACCACAATCTAAGTGGTCGTGACCCGTCTGGTGTTATCAGAGTCCAAGATTAGTCAGTCCTCCAGACTCAGGAAGCCCTCTTGTGGTCCTTCTTGTGGCTTTCTGGTCTACCCACTTGGCTCATTTATTCCTGGAAGGGCGATTGATGCCCTGCTATTTGTTGCCCTGGAGGTCTGGAGGTGCTCACAGTGAGAGACACAAGATGCACTTAAACCATTAAGACAACAGTTGGAGTTCAAAAGTCAAGTAGTGAAGCAGGGAGATCCCTAGTACAGGTGCAGAAAACCCCAATGGGGGAGCAGGCTTATCCCTGGGGTTCTGACAAGCCCGGCAGAGGCGGAATGGGTGATCACAGCTCTCATGATTCAACAGAGGGAGGCAGGTACATAACAGATGGGCTGGGTGGGTGGCATGGAGACTAAGGCTTCTTAAGCACCTACNTAATCTGCCCTCTCATTGCTGCTTCTGGGACCCATCCCGACCTTCCCCGCCCACCACAATCAAAGTGGTTGTGACCCGTCTGGTGTTATCAGAGTCCAAGATTAGTCAGTCCTCCAGACTCAGGAAGCCCTCTTGTGGTCCCTCTTGTGGCTTTCTGGTCTACCCACTTGGCTCATTTATTCCTGGAAGGGCGATTGATGCCCTGCTATTTGTTGCCCTGGAGGTCTGGAGGTGCTCACAGTGAGAGACACAAGATGCGCTTAAACCATTAAGGCAACAGTTGGAGTTCAAAAGTCAAGTAGGGAAGCAGGGAGATCCCTAGTACAGGTGCAGAAAACCCCAATGGGGCAGCAGGCTTATCCCTGGGGTTCTGACAAGCCCGGCAGAGGCAGAGTGGGTGATCACAGCTCTCATGATTCAACAGAGGGAGACAGGTACATAACAGATGGGCTGGGTGGGTGGCATGGAGACTAAGGCTTCTTAAGCACCTACTATGTGCCACCCACTCTGCTAGGTACTGGACACCTGTTACTGAGTGGTACCCGTAACAATCTTGTGTGATAGGTACTTTTATCCCCATTTCACAGATGTGAGCACAGAGGCCCAAAGAGACAAAGGAGCTTATTAGGACTCTGACACCTGAACCTGATGGAAGTTTACAGGGAGGGTCATTATAGAGGAGACAATGCCACATGGGGTTTTCTATAGAAGTTTTATTTTTTAAATCAATTTTATTTCTAAATACAGAAACTCTTCGTATTTCTATTAGCCCTTGTTAAAAGCTGAAGCGAACGTTTTAAAATGATATATGATGAAAGTATGTCTAGAAAATGGGAATTTTAAAAAAGTGTCCAGGATTATATTTGCTCATGTAACTCAGTGCGAGAATAGTAATAACAGTGTACATGAGGGTACTTGAAAAATTTCATGGAAGAATAAAATTGAAACTTTTCGAACTTTTTTTTTTTTGTCTTTTTCTGTGTCCGGCAACGGATCGCAACCCTCAGTGTTGCCCCTGTACTGGACCGGGACCGGCAACGGGATCGCAACCCTTGGTGTTGCTCCCACACCTCGCTCAGCCAGTGAGCGGGAACCGGTCTGTATGTGGGATCCAAACCCTCGGTGGGAGCGCCACCGCGCTGCCCAAGTGGCGCACTATAGCAGTGCGCCACCGGGCTGGCCCGAAACTTTTCGAACTTTTTGAAGTGACGTTGTATATTGAGGTCACAGGAACTGAGAGCTTTAGAGACGTTACCCTGTTCAAGCCCCTCAACAACCTCATGAGAGAGATATTCTTCCTGTCCCCATTTTACAGATAATAGAACTGAGGCTCAGCTGTTAAACAGGTTGCCCACGGTCACCAGCTGGTAAGTGCTGGGGCCCAGCTTCAAAGTCAGGTCTGTTGGGCAGGAGAGAGGTGGCCATGTCCTGTGCACTCCTTTGAGCAGGCATTGACAGGGTCTCTGAGCTGAAGAGCCAGGCTGGAGGAGGGGGACAGCAGTCTGCGTGTTGACAGAAGCAGCTCCCCAAGCTGTTGGTGTCAGCTGTGGAGATGAGTCCCCAGCTCGGTCACTGGTGCTCAGGTCGGCAGGGAGCCCTGCAGGCTGGGCTTGACAGGTGCCTTGGCGTTAGCCCCCACATGCTGAGTCACAAAGCAGGAAAGGGTCCACTCACCTGAGGTCAGTTCCCAGACCCTGGCCATGCGCCGCTGGGGGCAGGCCAGGTGGACACATGGAGAGCCGCCATGCAGTGCTGCGTGATGCATGTTCCAGCCGTACACAGTGCCGGGGACCTGGCTGCCTCTGCCCTGGGGGTCGGGGCAGACCAGGGAGCTGACAGTCACACTGGGCCTGGAAAGCTGAGTCATGGTAATCATCGCAATTGAAGTGACGTTGTATATTGAGGTCACAGGAACTGAGAGCTTTAGAGACGTTACCCTGTTCAAGCCCCTCAACAACCTCATGAGAGAGATATTCTTCCTGTCCCCATTTTACAGATAATAGAACTGAGGCTCAGCTGTTAAACAGGTTGCCCACGGTCACCAGCTGGTAAGTGCTGGGGCCCAGCTTCAAAGTCAGGTCTGTTGGGCAGGAGAGAGGTGGCCATGTCCTGTGCACTCCTTTGAGCAGGCATTGACAGGGTCTCTGAGCTGAAGAGCCAGGCTGGAGGAGGGGGACAGCAGTCTGCGTGTTGACAGAAGCAGCTCCCCAAGCTGTTGGTGTCAGCTGTGGAGATGAGTCCCCAGCTCGGTCACTGGTGCTCAGGTCGGCAGGGAGCCCTGCAGGCTGGGCTTGACAGGTGCCTTGGCGTTAGCCCCCACATGCTGAGTCACAAAGCAGGAAAGGGTCCACTCACCTGAGGTCAGTTCCCAGACCCTGGCCATGCGCCGCTGGGGGCAGGCCAGGTGGACACATGGAGAGCCGCCATGCAGTGCTGCGTGATGCATGTTCCAGCCGTACACAGTGCCGGGGACCTGGCTGCCTTTGCCCTGGGGGTCGGGGCAGACCAGGGAGCTGACAGTCACACTGGGCCTGGAAAGCTGAGTCATGGTAATCATCGCAAAAGCTTCACTCACGGACCCCACCTTGTGTGTGCCCAAGGCTTGTCATCTCAGGTCTTCACAGCCACCCCAGGATGGGTCCCAGCTGTGCACTCCTTGTACAAATATGCGTGGAGCATCAGGGATTCACCTGCCAGCAGAAAGACCGGTCCCTTCCCTCAGAGGCCTTGTGTCAGGGGAGGTTAGACTGTGACCTCGGAATCAAGTCAGTAGTGTAAATGCAGAGCAGGAAAGGCGCTCTGATGAACGCGCGGCGGAGGGAAGGGGAGAGCGACACGGGGCTGCTGCTCTGCAGGAGGAGGCCTCTCTCGGGCAGGGAGGGAGGGGGGAGGTGGGGAGGAGCTCAGTGGGTTAGAGGGTCGGGAAGAAGACCACCGAGGCTGAGTGCTGGGGCTGGGGGAGGATGAGCCTGAGGGCACAGGTGAGGGGTTTGGGGTGTGTCCTCAGTGTCCTGGGAGGCCAGGTGAGGGCTTTCAGTTGGGAAGTGACAAGACCCCCCTGCTGTTTTAAAGAAATTCCTGTGGAGTGTGCAGGAAGACAGCACTGGAACCAGGGAGCCCAGGAGGTGGCTGCGTTTGTCCAGGGAAGGGAAGGTGACAGCGTGGTGTAGGGGTGACAGGTGGTGAGACGTGGTCGGCTTGGCTAGAGCTGACAGGACCTGCAGATAAGGGGTGGAAGAAAGAGTCATCAAGGGCTATTCCAGGGTTCCCACCTGAGCTCCTGGGTGAATGTTGGAGCCATTTGCTGAGGTGGGGAGCAGGGGAACCTGAGGGAGGCAGCGGGATTGGAGGGGGCTGGAACATTAGGGTTGTGGACATGCTAACTTGAGATGCCTACTGGACTTTCAGTTGAAGCCATCCATACACTGTGGTGTGCGTCCGAGGCCCCTTTAGGTCCGAGTCCCTCATTCTTCCACCCACCAGAAGGGACAGCTGCAGCAGACGCTCCCCAGGGGCCAAGGGGGCCGCCTTCCCCAAGATTACAGATCCCTCCTGGGGCAGCCTGCATCTCATGGCTGGTCTATGTGGGGACACAAGGGTCTTGCCCCCACCGCCTCTTTTTATGACAACTTTGAAGGACCAACCTGGCTCCAGAGCCCCCGTGGTATCGGTTGAGGCCTCCATTGCAACTGAAACACAGTTAACCTCCCCCTTTGCCCCATCCTGCTTCCCATGTGCCCTCACGGTCAATCCCTAAGGTACTCCCTAGTCAATTTCCTCCACAGCCAACTGGATGCAGTAGTCTGGAGCTCAAGGAAGAAGTCCAGGCTGGACATCTGGGAGGTATCAGTGTTTGATGGAATTTAAAGCCACAGGCTAGATAAGACCCCCCCACCCCAGGAATGAAGAGAAGGAAAGAGGACTGATGCATGGGGCATGACAATATTTACAGCCGAGGAAGGGCAGGAGAGCCAGCCTCAGAGACTGAGTTGTCACTACTGGAGAGGTAAGAAGCCAGGAGGGCTCGGTGCCTTGGAACCAAGGTAAGAAAGTGTTTAAAGGAGAGATCCTCTGGGCTAAGTGCTGCGGTGATTGTTCAGGTAGGATGAGAGTCTATACCGCTCTGGTTAGTTTGTTTTAACTGCTGTGGCATTTAGGCAAAGACTTTTAAAGCCGGGGCATAGTCTGGTGAGGAGATGAACTAGTAGAGAAGGAGAAGTTGAAGATGCGGAAGGTGCTGTGGGGGGATCGCAAGAGCAAAGAACCTTCAAGGGGGTGGGTCCAGGTCCCAAATAGAAGAGTCCACCTGTGCATGCAATGCATTGTATCAGGAGGAAGGTGGAGCTGAGGCACCTGTGCAGGTGAGCTTGCAGACTGGAGGGGGCATGGGAGGCAGGTCTCTTCTGGTGGCTTCTGTTCAGCCCCGTCATCATCTGCGAGTGACTGGTGGGAAGCAGTGCTGGGGGCACAAGGGGAAGGGGAAAGGAGAACCAACCTAACCTGAAGGTCTCCCACTGGCAAATGGCCCAGGTGTGACTCAAACCTGGCTGTGGGCTTCATTAGATGGGAGAAGCCCAAGGAAAGACATTCCAAGCAGAGGGAACAGCAAGAGTGGCAAGATGTGGTGTGTTTGGCAAGTAATAGTAGTAACAATAAAAATATTTATTAGGCTATTTCTGCGCTAAGTATTCTTCATGCATCATGCCATTGTAACGACCCGCCCCCATCCCTCAATAACCCTGTAACAGATACAGTTGATCCTCCTTATGTGCATAGTCTGTATTTGTAAACTTGCCTACTTGCTAAAATTGATTTGTAACCCCAAAATCAATACCTGCAGCACTCTTGCGGTCATTTGCAAACACGCTCAGAGAGGTGAAAATTTGAGTCGCCCAATATGCAGGATCCCAGCTGAGGTTAAACAGGGTGACACACCGCCTTCTTGTTTCAGGTCTCAGCCTGTAAGCAGGTGTCCTCTTTGCACTCTATTTAGTGCCACGTTTTCTGCATTTTTTTTGTTGTTGTTGTTGTTGTTGTTGGTTTCACGATATAGAATGGCTCCCAACTGCTGTCTAGTGTTCCTAAGTGCAAGTGATGTGCCTTATGGAGAAAATACCTCTGTTAGATCAGCTTCGCTCAGGCATGAGTTATAGTGTGACTTTAATGTTAATGCATCAACAATATGTGTTAAATAAGGTGTTTTAAACAGAGACACACTTAAAACAAGGTTTTGTACTGATCAGTTGATGAAAACATTGTGAGCAGAGGCTCACAGGAATCGAACCCCATATCTCCTGTAGGAGCAATGCTTCAGTATTCACTGATTCAGTGTTAGCAGCGACTTTATAGAACACAACAACTGCAAATAACAAGAATTGACTGTACTATTGTTAACCCTATTATTCAAATAAGAAACTGAGGCTAAGAGAGACTAGGCAAGTTACGGATAGTAAATAGCAGATCTGGGGTGTAAACCTGGGCTGGCCAGGTGCCAGAGGGCTCCAGTGCCATGAATGGGGCCTTGTGGTCTAGTGGGGATAGCCGGGTACCTGGCCTGGAAGAAAGGTTTCTTTTTTAGGGCACCTGGTGAGCAGCCTCCCTCTCCCCCTGCACTGGCCTCCTCTGGGACTAGGGCCTCTCCGGTTTCCACCTGAACAGAGCAGCTCCTGCAGCCTGCCTGGGCTGCAGCCACAGAGCTTGCTGGGTTGTGGTTTTCCCTAAGTAGGAGGAACACTGGCTCAGTGTTTTGGAGCCGGGTGCCTTTGGTTTTCCACTGCCGAGCCCAGCCCTGGAAGGGCAGCCTCAAAGGAGGCATGTGTGCCAGCTTCAGGCTCCTGACAA
>NW_007726245.1:877877-887881 GCF_000696425.1 Galeopterus variegatus
TTGGGCAGACCCAAGTGAGCCGGTGGCACTGGACTCTCCAGGAGCACTCCCAGGCCGGGGCCTCCCCACCGCTGGCTCCCTAGGCCCTCCCATCCTCTCTTCAGTGCAAAGCTGGCAGCCCTACCTCTGTCGTTTGTGGGGTGGCTTCTTGTGGGTTTTGGGTGTTTCCTCATTCCAGCATCACTAAGATAATTTAGGAGACAATTATAGGGGCTGTGTTTGCTTTCAAAGTGGAATTACAAGCCCTTCAGTGTATGTCTTTCTGACGCCCCCCCAAAAATGTAAAGTTGTCATCGTCTATTGCTATCCTTGTTTAAAAGTTATCCTTCTTCCAGGAGGGGACTAAATCCCTGAGATTAATGACCACCTCCTAGGAGTGTCCCTTGTGGAGGGCCTAATTATGGGCTGAGAACAGAGAGACAGGGAATATCACACAACTGTACAGAGCGGGGCTCAGTGGGCCTCAAGGGGCCACACTCTGCCAGAGAGCACGCTGAGGAGGGTTTGGGGGTGACCCAGCATAGAACGCAGCTGGAGGGCCTAATTATGGGCTGAGAACAGAGAGACAGGGAATATCACACAACTGTACAGAGCAGGGCTCAGTGGGCCTCAAGGGGCCACACTCTGCCAGAGAGCACGCTGAGGAGGGTTTGGGGGTGACCCAGCATAGAACGCAGCATGAGTGCCCAGCTGTGGGGCTGAGGAAGGAGCCTGAAGTGAGCAGAGCTGGGTGTGGAACCCATGACCCTCCCAGTGTATACAGACAATGTATATAGACCCACTGTATATAGACTAGAAACTGTGGCTGGGAGGACACCAAGCTGTTGGGGTGGCTGGGGTAGTGTTGCGACCTGGCTGCTCAGTGCAGGGCCTCTCTGGCAGGCTCACACATCCAGCACCCACACATGGGTGCAAGGCTTACGACTAGGGAGCACCCATCTGATAGCACAGCCCTGTGTCTCCAGAGATGCTGTGGGAGAAGAGCAGCACTCTGGTGTCAGAAAGGCCTGCACGGGTGACCAGCAACCCCAGGACAGGACTGCATCTTGTTCTTCTCTCTTTTTAAAAAATTTTTATTTTAGCTTTTCATTTTTTTATTTTAACATATACTTGTACATATTTGTGGGGTCCAGTGTGTTGATTCAACACATGCACGTGTGCAAGGACTCAGTTAGGGTAGACAGCATAGTTTTGCACCCTTTAGTCCACCCCTTCTCCTCCCCTCCCAGGCTTGGTAACCCTTATTCTACTCTCTACTGTTTATCGCTGGGTGGCCAACACTGTGCCTGGCCTGCAGTTTGTGCTCAGTGAATTTTGTTTGAGTAAATGAATGAACTAGTGAGTGAATGAATGACTGGTGTTGGTTCTGCTACGGTTACTCTGGGGAAGTTATTTTACAAATCTGCACCTCTTTTTTTGGTAATGTAATGGTTAGGTACACAGTCTGGAGCCAGGCTGACTGGATTTGAATCCTGGCTCTCCACTTACTAGCTTTATGTCCTTGAGTAACCTCTCTGAGCCTCAGTTTCCCCATCTGTACAATGCGGATAATACCTGCCGCATAAGGCTGTAGGTAGGATTAAATGAGTCCATATCATGGGAGGCACTTAAAACAGAGCCTGTACATATTAAGTGCTATGTAGGCATTTGCTCTTAATATCTTTAAAATGAAGATAATAACATCTGCCCCTGTGTGTGTTGGGAGCCCGATACATTGTTTTCCCAAGTGCGGCTCCTTGCAGAACACTGAGTTTTTGTTTCGTTAAATGATAAATGAAAAGGGTCCTGTCCAAAGCCTGGTAGCCTTAAGAAGCCCTGGATCAAAATCAAGGCCGGTTTCTCTCCTGCCAAGGTGCTCTGTGACATGTCTAGGGGAGAGTAAAGAATTTCACTTGCAGATTTGACCACTGAGCCCTTTCTTGCTTTCACAGTGGGATGGGGGATTCCACAAAACATGTTTCTGGAAGCCAGAAATACTCTCCCTTCCCTCTCTCCCTGGTGCCCTGGCTTATCCTGCTCATCTCAACTGGTGGCACTCAGGGAAATGCTAGGACGCATCTGCCTGGGCCTAGAGCACTGGGGCAGGAGGCAGCAGCCAGGTCAACACCCAGGCCTCCGCTCTCACCCACAAGGCCTGGGCAGCCCACTGCCACTGCACCATGAGGCCAGGACACTCCCCAGGTGGCATCACAGAGGTACGTGAGGCGAGTCGCAGAGGCCTGGTGTGGGCTGCAACTGTGAACACACCGCCGAGCTGGACAGCAGATGCTTGCTCCCCAAGGATGATGAACAGGAGCACGAGGCCCTCAATCACTCACAATCTTTTATCATCGTTATTAATTAGCCTCTGCTGCTTCCCGGACGATTCCAGTAGCTGTCAATAAGCTGGTCAGGCAATAAGAGGCAGCAGGGAAAGATCTATCTTTGGTTTCAGGGTCCCTGTCCAAGGCTCCCGTTATGCAAAGGAGCATCTTTTCAGGACTGAGATCAGTTCTGAGAAGAGGGCCGCTGGATGTTGAAAAAGGCCTCTGGTATACCCCATTTCTCTCTTTTCAAATGCCCATATCAGGAACTTCAGAAAAGGTTCCTGCAAATTCACAACTAATCAGGCCCTCAGCCCTCCATTGTCTGTGTGAGTGATCCTCAGTCCCATTTTAGGGCCCCAAACATTCTCCAAGTGAGTACTGTGTGTCAGACATGTTAGGAGCTACAGTCTGAAGACACAAAGGACACAGATCCTCTCCTCAGGAATTGCTTTTATGGTAGGGGACCTGCCAGGAGGCCAATCCTGACAATACAATGTGTTCCTCACAGTAACAGAGCTTGTGTTTGAGGCATGGAGATCATGAAATCAAGGAATAATATATTCTCACTGGAGTCAGGAATTGCTTTTATGGTAGGGGACCTGCCAGGAGGCCAATCCTGACAATACAATGTGTTTCTCACAGTAACAGAGCTTGTGTTTGAGGCATGGAGATCATGAAATCAAGGAATAATATATTCTCACTGGAAGAGAAAAGGAAAGCTTCACCTGGGAGGTCACACCTGAGTGGGGTTTTGAAGGATGAATAGGAGTTTGCCTGGTGGGCAAAAGAGGCAAAAAGTTTGATATTAAAACAGCATACCTAGTCTACTCCCAACCACCTTCCCTATCTGGGGTTAGTGTGGGTCCTTCTGCCATTAGCAAACTTTGCGACTATGGTTAAATCATTTATTCTATCTAGACCTCAGTTTCTCATTTGTAAAATGGGATCCTTTCCAGCTTTAATGCACTGTGATTTCATGTCTATATAGACCTATATAATTTCTAAAAAGTCCTCATATTTGCAAAACACTTTCCAAAAGCCTCTGACATTTTTTTCTTTTAATCCACATCCCAGTCTTACAAAGTTGGTTGTACTCTCTCCATTTGACTGAGGAAGAAACTGAGGCTTGATGAGGTGAAGTTCCTTGCCCTTTACTAGCACATGGCAGAGACAGGCCAGAATCTGGGTCTTCTTCTTCTTCTTTTTTTTTTTTTCTTTTAAAAGATGACCGGTAAGGGGATCTTAACCCTTGACTTGGTGTTGTCAGCACCACACTCACCCAGTGAGCTAACCGGCCATCCACTCACCCAGTGAGCTAACCGGCCATCCACTCACCCAGTGAGCTAACCGGCCATCCACTCACCCAGTGAGCTAACCGGCCATCCACTCACCCAGTGAGCTAACCGGCCATCCACTCACCCAGTGAGCTAACCGGCCATCCACTCACCCAGTGAGCTAACCGGCCATCCACTCACCCAGTGAGCTAACCGGCCATCCACTCACCCAGTGAGCTAACCGGCCATCCACTCACCCAGTGAGCTAACCGGCCATCCACTCACCCAGTGAGCTAACCGGCCATCCACTCACCCAGTGAGCTAACCGGCCATCCACTCACCCAGTGAGCTAACCGGCCATCATCCGTTGCCGGACTCGGAAAAAAGACAAAAGACGAAAAAAAAAAAAAGAGTATAGTGTTCAGGGGCTGCCAGTTAGCTCAGCTGGTTAGGGCACAGTGTTGATAACATCAAGGTCAAGGGTTTGGATCCCTGTTCTGGACAGCTGCTAAAATATATATATATATGTGTGTGTGTGTGTGTGTGTATATGTATCGTGCAGAGGCTGCCAGGCCTGTGCCTGGAGGAAACAGCTAAAGGCACAGAGGCAAGCAGGAGAGCCCTGTGAGGGGCAGGAGGGACAACCTTAAGGATTGTCAAGTGAAAGCCGTTTTGTTCCGAGAGCAGGACAAAGTCTGAGACAGCAGGCAGGTGTGCGGCCACCTTTTCCTGAAGCAAAATCGATGCCTAAATCCAGGGTAAACTAGCTTCCCTGCCCCCCAAGTCTCTCTATTCCCTTACCCTGCTTTGTTTTCTTCATAGCATGTATTATGTATATCATTTATTCACTTATTTGTTCATTGTCTGACTTCTTCCACTAGAATCAACGAGAGTCAACTAAGACTATGCATTGATCACAGCTGTATCTCCAACACCTAGAACAGGGTCTGGCACATTCATCTTCATCAACTGTTTGTAAATGAAGGGGTGAATGAATGAACAAATGATGCCTGCACCTGGGGTCACGCCAGCACCCACTGTCCTTAGCAAACCTTTAGCAAAGTAGGCACCAAACTTAGCTGCATCAGAATCACCTGGGAATTGTTAAAAACTGCTAACCCGTCCCACCCCGACATTTGGATTAGTTGCACAGGGTTATGACCCTGGCATTGATGTTTTTAAAGTTCCTCAACTGATTCTCATGTGCAGTGCAATTTGGGAAGCCCTGCTTCCCCATCCACTCCTAAAAAGCTTTTAGCTGAGTTACCTGTGGATCGGATGCATGCTCTGCGGCACCTAGGGTGGGACATTGTCACTGTCTGCATCTGGGAGGAGGTGGGGAGGGTGGGGTGAGACGTTTGGGGGAGAGAAGAGTTGTTCATGCTGTCATAGGTTTGCATTCACCTGATGTTGCCAAGAATTAAAGAATAGGGCTTTTCCTCCCTGCCTTCAGCAATCCAAGTCAAAAGGAGACCTTGCTCAACTTCGTCCGCCCCTGCCACCTCCTCTTCTTGGATGATTGAATGAGTCAGAGGAGATGTTTGTTAAGGAAGAAACACGGGTTTTCTCACCATTTTTTCCCCTCCTATTGGGTTTGAATGAGTAAGAAAACCCATTGTTCACGTGTGCAAAGCTTGACAAAAATAGAGCTTAGCGCCTCTGAAAACTCATCCTGGCTTCCAGAGTCAATAAGACCCGGTCCCACCCCATCTAAACAGCATCCAGCCAGACACTGCAAGGGAGCCCAGCCCCAGGGAAGACTGCTGAAGGCATCCTGGCCACAGGACAGTCACCAACTCCGAGGTGTTTGCCAAGGGAAAGAGGCTCCCATTTCCAGGGTGCACACCTGGGTCCTAGATGCATTCCTGGGTTAGCAGAGGGTTGTAGAATTGGAAGAGACCTAAAGATATGCTGTCCACTCCACATCTTTTCCCAGGGGAGGAGCCTGAGGACCAGAAAGCCAGGGAGAGCCCTGAGCCCAGGCCCCCTGAGTCTTCACAGGGTTTGGTGAGGAAGAGGTGGAGGAAGGAGTGGGCATGGATGCTCAGTGCAGGCCCCATGGACATGTTCCCAATTGGACAGGAAGGACTCTGGAATCCGGGGGTCTCTCCCATTTTTTCTAGGTGGGAGATAGGGAACAACTTTCCCTCAGGGTCAAGAGGCTTCTGCAAGCCCAGCGAGGTCCTGCCTCCTTGCTTAGTACCTATCTCCCCTTCCTAAGCCACTGCTTAAGTTGAACTTGTTGCCTGGAATTGAAAGCTGAGACTTAACGGTCAGGGCTGACACTTTCTGAGTGTGGAGTCAAGTGACTTCTACAGAGAGAGGTGAGAGAAGACAACTGTTTGGGATGAAGTCCCAGCTGGCTACGTGGAGGGCTTTTCCACATGCACAGCAGTAGCTGGTGATACTGTAGTTGGCCAGAAACAATGTCCAGTGTGTGTGTGTTGACAGAATCAAGCCCTGCCAGTGTAAACTCGCTTTGACTGATGTTGACAGTCCTGGTCAATGACTGATGTCTGTCTTGGAGAGGACTAGATAGAGAGTTGTGAGACCTGGCTCTAATCTTGGCTCCACCATGGATAACCATGAGGAGAAAAGTCATTTCCCACCCCTGGGGCTCATTTCTCTGTTTGGGAAATGAATGGTTATACTAGACCCGTGATTTAAAACATTTTAAAAGCCACAAACCCTTTGTTCATGTGAAATCTTATGTGGAAGACTATATATAAAACAGAGTGGAGCTATTTGAATGGCTTGCCTGGAACACCCCTTCCCTATGGCAGGGTTTCCATAGAACCCCAATGCTTCCAAGGAACTCAGTTTGAGGACCACTGGACCTGATTTTTTTTTTTTTTAGCTCTGATATTATTTGTGTCAGCTGTTCTCTGCCTGTTTGTTCACTTGGCTAATGTTGGTTGGCACTAATTGCTTGGCTAATGTTAACACTGGTAATTTTCAGAAGAGCTCATTTCCCTTTATAATTATCATGATACCATACATGCTTGGCCAGTTCTTCCATATGGCTCCAAATATGTACAAATGTTGCCTCTTTATCTCATTTAGTGCTGAGCTAATTCCTGCATGGTAGCAGCAATAGGAAAGTAGACATAGCCAGTGTGGTACAGAGAGAATTCACTATTTTCTTCCCTCACCTGGACCACCCCAATGACCATGTGTTTTCCACCCCCAGCAGTTTCTGGAGGATGTGACTCCCACTTGCCAACATTCTATGTGCTTCTATTTGGCTTTGGCATCCAATGTCATGGGAGTATTGTCCTATCAACAACAAGAGATTCAGTTTCATGACATAAAAAGAATTAATCAGAGTGACTTGCCATTTGAAAATTGTTCTTGGATCCATTCTCTGGAGGAGGGTTTCTGTTTTTAATTAGACTGTTCTTTCTCCTGAAAAGGCAAGTCAGACCCCTTAGGAGACTCACAGCACTGGGCAAGCAAGGTGAAAAAGTCAGCACCCCCCCACATCTTCCCATCTCCTGCCTGTCTCACCCCGTCAGTAAAACAGCACAACCAGAGCCAGAAGGGGAGGGCCCTGCACTGGCAGGAGACTGAGTTTCAGTCCCTGCTCAGCTGCCATCTCACTGTGTGGCTTTGAGCAAGTTCCCAGCCCCATCTAAACCTCAGTCTTCCCATCCATAAAATGGGGAAGAGAGGAGTACGTGAGATGCTTACCCAGAGAGTTTTCCTGGTTCAAAATGGATTGATTCCATGACATCTAAAACACAGAAACACAGCTGTGCTCAGGGATCAGGGTAACTAACTCAAGATCCCCCTTGTCCCCAGCCTCATAGGTGGGGCTGTGCTCAGGAGGCAGGACTATATTTCCTATTAACTTGCCCTTAGACCCCATTTGAACCAAGGACACTAAGCCCTAGCCTCAGCTGGAGCCCTCAGTTCCCATATTCTGTCCAATCCTGCCCCTCAGACATGGTCACCGACCCCAACCCACCCCCCAGCTATCACTGCTTCCCTGAGCCCTGCTGGAAGGTGTGAGTCCCTTTCCCAAAAATCAGTATCCTAAATTTTCCCACAAACTGCTTCAGGTTCTAATCCTCACCTGTGTTCTTCCCAGCCTCTTGCCATAATGATAATTAGTAATGGCTACTGTTTACTGAGTACCTGCTATGTGCCAGGCTCTGTTCTAAGTATTCCATGGGTCTTGATTATTCCGATCCTCACAATAATCCTAAAATACTACTATTACCTCCAATTTACAGATGAAGAAACTGAGACTGGGAGTTAAGCTTGCTTGGGGTCGTTTAGCTACAAGGTGGTGAAGCCAACATATGTTCCTCAGCTCTGGCATGCATGTGTATAACCACTGAGTCAGACTGGGGCTCATTAATGCTGCTGGTAATAAGCAGGAACTACTATTTACTGAGAGCTTCCAGCAAGGTAGGCATTGTACAAGACACTTATTTTATCTAAACCTCACAAATGAAAGAGGAAATATCTTAAATCCATTTTGTAGAGGTGGAAACTGAGGTTCCAGAACATTAGATAACTTTCCTATAGCAAGCAGAACTAGGCAGGCTTTTTTTTATTTTTTTTTGTCTTTTTTTTTTTTCGTGACCGGCAACGGGATCGCAACCCTTGGTGTCGCGCCCGCACCGCACTCAACCAGTGAGCGGACCGGTCTCTACATGGGATCCGAACCCTCGGCGGGAGCGCCGCCGCACTCCCAAGCACAGCACTCTACCAAGTGCGCCACCGGGCCGACCCAGAACTGGGCAGGCTTTAAACCCAGGAGTGTTCGATGCATCTGTGGCCTTCCTCTCTGTCACTTTGCTTTTAGGACAAATACCTGGAGATGCCCACTACCTTTGGGAGAAAATAAAGAGGGACCTGCTAGCACCACCCCCTCCATAGATCTCTTGAAACTGTCATTCAGGCTGTCCTGGGGGGGGCAGGGAGGGGGCTTGACAGGTCTGACTTTCTCCACTGACCTTGCTGGCAGAGCCAGGGCCCAGAGAAGCAATGATCACTTCAGGGTTCTTCTTCTCTTCCCCAGTTCTTGGTGATGTGACCTGCTTTCCGGAGCCCAGTAGTCCTTAGGGGCAACACGGGACTTGGAAGGGAAGAAGGGAAACCAGGATAGAACCCCTGGACTCAGCCACGCCCTGAAGCCTCACAGGAGGCTGCTGAGCTAAGGTCTCAGGGTAGTGCAGGCCTGGGGTGTATGGACTCATTCACATACCACACCTTTGATAAGTGCCTACAACTAAGCTGCTCACTGTGCTAAGGTGCACAACAGCCCATGAGGTGGACTGTGCCATTCCCATTTTACAGATGAAGACATTGAGTCTCAGAAAGATAACATAACTTGTCCCAGTACTGACAACTAGCAAATACGATTCAAACCCAAGCCTATCTGACTACAAAGTCAGTGTCCTTTATGACACACCACAGCATGCCTGTCCATTAGGGACTGTTGGGGTGGACACAAACGAGGGCGAGAAACGGTCTGGCCTCCACTGGTAGATCTCTGAACTGCAAGGCCAAAGTTCAGGGCAGAGGACCAGGGGTGGTGGAGTTTCCACCTCGCCTCCAAGGCTCCAGAGCCTCTCCTCTCATGCAGTCTTTGCTAGGAGTCCCCTCTCTAGCTAAGGCTGTTCCTTTTGGAGAGTCATTGGCAGGTCTGGGAGCCCCAGTGGGCTGCTTTGCCCCAGAGACAGGCCCTGGTAAACAGACGGGCAGCTGGGAATTTATTTGCAGGAGAGATATTGAGGAGAAGGAAGTTGACAGCAAAGAGCCAGAGAAAAGGGGGCAGAGAAGCGCTGTGTGTGTGTGTGTAGCATGGTGCTGGGTCAGAGCATCCAGTTGCCAATTGGTCCTGCCCATACCAAAGTGCTGTGCCACTTTGTTGGCCAGTGAGGACTCAGGGAAGGCAAAAGTGGCTTTGAGCTGGACAGAAAGACAAACCTGCTCTCCCCGGGTTACACATGCAATGTCAAATCAAAGGGAAGCCACATTTGCAACACGTGTTGCTTCACACTCACCTCTTTTTTGCCTTTTTTAAAGTCCAGAGCATGGTGAAGAGTTATGAGGGGGCATATTTTTCCTAAGATTCAACAGAAGGGGCCCTCCACTTTCTGTTCTTTAGTTCTTGTTGCCACTTGGTTCTCTGTGTTCCTGGGCTGGTTATAAAGATAGCTTTGACTTTACGTGAAAAGACCGGGAAAGTTGTCGGTAGGATTCAGGATAAAAATCAATTTAGGAGTCACCAGAAGCAGGCTGGTGGTAGAGATGGTGGTGGCGTGGGGGGAGGGTCTGGCAGGTCTTAGATTGGGTCCGGGGAGTGCTGGCCGGAACCCGGCAGTGCGGTGACTGCAGTGGGAGCGGCGTGGACCACACCAACCCGCCGCAGTAACTTTGCGGCGCGGGCTCGGGCGGGCCCAGGCGAGCT
>NW_007726245.1:889470-890212 GCF_000696425.1 Galeopterus variegatus
GGTGGCTGTACCGAGCCTATTTCCAGGCTTCCCTCGTCCCTCCGGGGAACTCCGCGGGACCAGAGGAGTGAGCCAGCCGAGTTCGAGGTTTGGGGACAGTGCTCTGCTCAGTCCCAGAGAGATGCTGCCTTGGCGGGAGTGTGCTCAGGCTCCTGGCGCTTCGTCCTCCAAGTCCCAGAACTGGTGGGCCTGCCCCGTAGTAGTTGTTGACACCGCTGCCTCTCTGCGGGCGACAAATGTCTCTGACGTCCTAGTGGCGCAGCCTCTGAAGAACTCTGTGCTGTGGGGAACCTGGTCCCTGCACAAACCTGGACTCACCTCCTTGTCACCGTGCAACCCTCCGGAGTCACTTCTTCCCCATTTCCCCTTCTCCTTTGCCCTGCTGTCCCACAGAAGGCTGGAAGTGACACATCACTGGGCTCTGCGGGGCACGCTTGTTTTCCTTGACTTGTTTATTATAGGTCTCTTCCTCAAAAGAGTGTGAGGGCTCTGGGTTCCTGTCTCTGTGCTCAGCCTGCATGTCTCAAGAGTGGCAGACTCCTGGGGGCTGGTTGCTGGTGATCCACCAAACCTCTGCGCTCCCTTCCTGGAGGCAGGAGGCAGGGGGTAATCACTTGGGCTCCTGGGAACAGTAGGTTGGGCACATCCTTTGGGGCATTCTCAGGTCCTTTTCCAGGTGAAAGGTGGTTACAGTGATTGCCAGGAAGGGAAAAAGGAATCTCAAGGTGTGTGTGGGGGGGGG
>NW_007726245.1:891583-892945 GCF_000696425.1 Galeopterus variegatus
CTGCTTTGAGGAGCTTCACAGTTTTACTTCACTTTATACATTTTAGGTGTGGAAAGGAGGAAGGCGGAGTGGTGGGGGAGACTCCCAATGAAATAGTAGGTGACCAGTTCCACAAGGCAGGCGTCTCAGGGATAGGATGCCTAGCATCCTCTGGCCCTGTGCTATCTCCTGGCACAGGGCTCATTGTGTTTGAAAAGGGAGCACCTTTATTTGGTCCACCTGGTGTCAGCGGTAGGGGAACAGTGCCCCTGGCATTGCCAGGCATACAGGATCCTTAGGGTTAGGCTCTGTTTTCCTCTCGGTCAGCCCTGCTGGCTCCTGACTTAGTAACTGGGCATTTATGGTGTCAAATCGCTGGCCTCCCAAATGTGAGACCACTCAGGTCTCAAAGCTGGATTACTGGGTAGTCCTGTCCACGGCCAGCGGGCACAACGAGACAGGCACGTTGACTTAGCGGGCCGCCTGGTGTCCTATTGAATGTCATGTGATCTCTCCTGGATAGTACGGCAGTCTCCTCCATCAGATGGCATTTCAGGACACAGAGTCTTCCGCATTTCTGTTCGCCCAGTCCCTAGCACATTGCCCAGCACAGGGCAAGTGCTGCTGAATACATTCAACAAGTATTTGGGTGTCTGATTTGTGCCAGATTCTGTGCTGAAGCTGGAGATAATGTTAGTGAACAAAACAGATGAGAATCCCTGCCTTCATGGAGCGTGATGGTAGTGAGGCAGGCAGACCAGTAAGACATGCAGTAAAACGTGAGATGGGCTGGAGAGAAAGCAGGGAAGGGGGAGGAGCGTTGGGTTTTTAACTAGTGGTCAGGAAAGTCCTCGCTGAGAAGGTGGCATCTTGACAAGAGGTACAGGCAGAGGGAACAGCTGTGAAGGCCCTGAGGTGGGACTGCAGGGGGCAGGCTGTGATTGGAGAGTGAGCCAGAGATAGGGGAGCCAGGGACAGGCTCACAGATGCTCGGAAATCCACAGGCACAAGTGGCCTTTCGGTGCTCTGTCTTCGGGCCCTTTGCGTCCAGGGGATTGGGGCATGAAGGCATTTCCTGGGGAAGAGGTGTCTGAGTGGCCATTGCTGCCTGGACTTCCCTGCCCTTGGCTTGGGTCAGATGAGCCTGTCTGCGTGAGTGTGGAAACAGTTCTTGCCACACCATGTTGTTTCCACCACACAAATCGAACCAACAAAAACCACGTGGGGGACGTGTGCATAGCTGTGTTGGGAAACGGGCAGAGCGGTGTGTGGGGCCCATCTCCCTGTTCCTCTGGGTTAGCGTCTGTCAGGGCCAGGGGCAAGTCCAGCTCTGCAGACCCACAAAGTAGCCGGCAGCCCGTGCTTGTCCACACTCTGGCCCGC
>NW_007726245.1:893766-898577 GCF_000696425.1 Galeopterus variegatus
AACAGTTCTTGCCACACCATGTTGTTTCCACCACACAAATCGAACCAACAAAAACCACGTGGGGGACGTGTGCATAGCTGTGTTGGGAAACGGGCAGAGCGGTGTGTGGGGCCCATCTCCCTGTTCCTCTGGGTTAGCGTCTGTCAGGGCCAGGGGCAAGTCCAGCTCTGCAGACCCACAAAGTAGCCGGCAGCCCGTGCTTGTCCACACTCTGGCCCGCCACTCTGGGGCTCTGTTTCCTCATCTCTTGCCTGATCTTCATGGGCTCTCTGACCTCCCTTAGTCCCAGAGTGCCCGGGCCTCCCTCTCCACTCCCTCTACCCACAGGCAGTTGGCAGCACACTTCACTTCTGCGCCCTGGTTTTTTAAGGACCCCAGTGAGGCACCAGCACACCTGGGCAGCAGCTTTGGGTTTAATCTCTGTCCAGCGTAGGCCCTCAAAGCACATGCGTGTGTGTGTGTGTGTGTGTGTGTGTGAGGTTGACCTCCAGGCAGGGCATCACCCACCCACCCACCCTCCTGCTGTGGGGTACTGGCTGAGGGTTAAGGGTGCCCTCCGAGGCCCTGGTGGGTGGGATGTCCCTGGGGCGAGTTTGTGGCCACCTCTTCTTGCCAGTACATGGTCCCTTGGGAGGATTTGCCAGCTTTGGGCCTGGTCACAGTTCCAAGCAGTGTGATCTGGAGCCCACACAGGGTTGCAGGCTGTGGAAAGGGTGCCCCCGAAAACCTAGGCAGTCCCTCTGTTATGTGTTTTCATTTGGAGCTGTCATTTTCTCACGCCAAGTGTTTGAATAAACATGCCAGTCCTTATCCAGTCCCATGCCAGTCCTCATCGTAACACTCTTAATTAACTAGAATTTGGCATGGCCAGTCCCTGTGGGCCCAACCCCTCCCAAGGGCATTTATGACCTAGAGCTCAGCTTCTCAGAACCTTCCTGAACACCCAGAGGGCCTGTTTGTCACTTCCTCACTTTTTCCAATGACCTGGAAATAGGAGAAAGCAGTCAACCAGAAATATGTGCATCCTGGGAGGGTCATATGAAGTTGGAGGAGGTAACCGTGGAGCCCGGGGCCAGGTTACCTCCAGCCCCAGATCCGTCTGGCAGTCTGGTACTAGTAACGCCAACATCTCTAACCCCACTTCTTGACTTCCTTTAAGAAATGGGAAGTTTTCCAACTGTTGGTCATATTTTTAATTAATTCAACCTGCTTCTTCTTCCCAGACAAGTGGGTTTTTTCCCAACAACATAAACATTACTCAAATGAAAACAAAGCTTTGTAGAAGTTATTAATGTCTATGGCTGTGCTCATGGGAGCCTTTCTCTTTTAAGGGATCAAAAAGAGGAAGGTCTAAACAGAACTGGAGTGTGGGAGAGTGGGTGGGGACCTCTCTCTTGAGTCACTTTTGTCACCCCATCCTCCTCTGTGCTCTGCAAGCCTGATACCATAAAAAGGGAACTCACATTTCAAGTAGCGGTGCTGTCTGCAGTGGACTTGGGATAAGAGAGCTGAGGGGTGTCTGCTCTTTGCATGAGACTTAAGACTCTTAGGATAGAAAAGAGAATAGGAGCAAGTTTCTCCTTCCTGCTCACTGGTTTTCCTGGGAGAAATACCCACNACAGAACTGGAGTGTGGGAGAGTGGGTGGGGACCTCTCTCTTGAGTCACTTTTGTCACCCCATCCTCCTCTGTGCTCTGCAAGCCTGATACCATAAAAAGGGAACTCACATTTCAAGTAGCGGTGCTGTCTGCAGTGGACTTGGGATAAGAGAGCTGAGGGGTGTCTGCTCTTTGCATGAGACTTAAGACTCTTAGGATAGAAAAGAGAATAGGAGCAAGTTTCTCCTTCCTGCTCACTGGTTTTCCTGGGAGAAATACCCACCTCACACACAGGTGCCTTTGTTTCATGCTCAGTCATCCAACTCCTATTGAGGTAGAAAAAATAGGAGCCAGAAAACATCTGGGTCTAGGTCCTGGCTCTGCTGCTGGCTAGTTGTGGAACTTTGGACAAGCTGCCTCACCTTTCTGAGCCTCCGTTTTCCCACCTGTAGAATGGGATTGATAACAGTCTCTACCTCATAGGGTGATGGGGAGAGTAAAATGAGCCACCCTGATCTAAAATACCTAATATAGGTTCTGACTTTTGCTTAGTTGGCACTTGACAGATGGTTAGGAGTTAGAGAGGCAGGATGGTATGGTGCCCAAGAGCCTGGAGTCCAGAGTTTGGGTTCACATCTTGGCTCGGCCACTTGCTATTTGCAGAACGTTAGGCAAGTTATTTAACTTCTCTGTGCCTCAGTTTCCTCACCTGTAATACAAGGATGATGCTAGTACCTCCCTCATGGGGTTGTTATATAGATCAGATATGTAAATGTATGAAAAGGACTTGCAATAGTGCCTGACATATGAGCGAGCTATTATTTTTAGTCCCTGCAAGCTTCTGCTGGTTTGATTCTTGTGACTGATCACCTTAGCACCTAACAGAATTTCTTGCAGGGTGGTGTCAGTGCCGAAACAGGAAGGTGGAAGGGGAGAAACTCCACTACTGAGGGCCTTTACTGAAGAAAAACTCTGCTTCTTCAGCTTCTGCCTTTTTAAATAAACCAACTTGGCCTTTGCAAATGGTGACTCTGGGGCTGGAGTGAAGTGACTGGCACCCGCATGGCAATCTGTGAATGAGATGCAAAGCACATTCTGAGGTGACAGCCTTCTCCCAGGGGTTTGGTGTGGGGCTGTACCTGGCCCTTCCCCCCTGAGGCTGCCCGCTCTGCCAGGCTGCGGCCAGTCTACCAAGGGGAGGGTGGCTCTCCACACTTCTGCCCACCTGCCCTTCCCCTCTAGCCGGGGCCTGCTTGTCATCCACCTATGCTCAGCTTGAAAAGCCAGCTTGAAGCAGTGCTGCCCGTCTGCCACTGCCAGCCCGCAGTATCTGCCTTATTAAAGTACTGCAGCTCTGGCTGCCTGCAGGCCCCAGGAGATCTGGAGGAGGGCCAGATGGAAAGGTGCAGGCTGTGCAGCTGCCCAGCCACATTGGGTGACTGGCCTTGGTAGTTTTCCAAGGAGCAAGTCTACCCGCTCATCCAGCTTGGCTGCTCAGAGGTCTGCAGCCTGGCCTGGCTGATTGGATGAACAGTGGTCAGGACAGCCTCTGCCTGACAATGTTAAGTAACCTTGAATTGATGGCCTGCTGGTGAAATGAAAGTTCTTGTTGACAAGGCAGGTCTGGCCGGCACACTTCTGGGTGATTATCTGCATGATTGCATGAGTTATTAGCAAAGCAGGATTTGCAGCAGCAGGTGTGTCTGTGTACACACGTGCATGCATGGAGTCATTGACTGCCCTTCATTGCATACACAGTCTTGGGAACTGTGACTGAATCCCGATTCCCCAGTCACGCTCATGCTGTATTTTACAGATCCTAAGACACTCTTTTCTTTCATATTTTAACATCACAGATTGATATGTGTTGTACGTTTGGTGTGTTACAGTTTAATTGACAATGCTTTTTCTTTGTGTTCTTGAAATAGCAGTGTGTCTTAAAATCAGAGGCATCTTGGATTTAATGAAACACAGAAACTAGGTAACCAGTTCCAGCTGGAGAACTTATATAATTTGCCCAGTTTCTTCAAGGAAGGGGATAGAGTCACCTTGTAGAAGTAGCAGGATTATATGAGGGGACACTATGACATAGCTGAGCATACTGGGCTCAGATTCCAGCTTTATGGCTCACCAGCTGTGAGTCCTTGGGAAAGCAGAGGAACCTCTTTGAGCCACAGGTTCTTCCCTTGCCACATGTGGATTATGGCTCCACAGTCATCCTATTGTTTACAAGGCCCTTTCCCTCTTTCTTTCTTGCTACATATCATCTAAGGTCACATTGCCCTGTTCCACTTGGGTTAAGAGGGACATGAGGGCAGGGAGTGGCCTTCCCAAGGTAGCAGAGGGAAGCGGTGGTGTTAAAGGGCTTCTTGACTCAGTTTACAGTGCTTGGATATCATTTTTCTTACTTTCCCCCATTCTTCTCCCACTTTGCCTGAGTTTTCATTTTCATGTTTTTCCTTTTAGCAATTTTCTTTCAAATCTCTTTCTTCTCCCTTTTTGTAAAATCTTCCCACATGTAGCATTTTTGAAGCTCCCTGTGGCAGGAAGTAGGAAGAGGGAAGAGAGTTATGCCCCATGGCCCGGAAGCCACAGACCTCAGAAGCCCAGCATGCTGCAGTCCCTGCAACCTTCAGCTCAAGTCCCAGTTCTGGTGCCCACCAGCATTGCTAACTCCTGTTCCTGTGACTTGCAGAGCTCAGCCTGAGGCTGCTCCAGTGCTGAGTGTTGTCGACGGTGTGCTAGACACTGCGTGGCCAAGACCATTTGATATTCTTTGCACCCTTCTTGATGCATTAAAATCAGACCTGGTACAAATCCCAGCCCTGCTAGCTCTGTGACATTTTGCAAATTACTTAACCTCTTCTAGTCCCAGTGTTCTCATCTGAACAGTGGCTGATGCACAAAAGCATCTGGCACATGATAGGTGCTTAATAGATGTGTTTTTTCCTGGTCTTCCTCAAGTGTCTAAGACCACTTTGTGTTTCTTTAGCTACGCGCTACTGATCTCAGGGAGTGGCAGCTGACGGTGTTGCTCCAAATAAATGCCCTGAGACAGATGTTGTAGGTCTGGGCAGGGGACAGCGGTGAAGGCGCAGGAACCTGTGAGCAGGATGACATCATTCAAGATGGCCAGACTTCAGGGGTGGGACAGGTGGAGAGAGAGAGGGGGAGGGTGACAGGGCTGCTCGAGGTCTGGCTGGAGCAGTGCAG
>NW_007726245.1:899419-903474 GCF_000696425.1 Galeopterus variegatus
ACACCGAGCAGCGGGCTCAGTGTGAGCTGCTGGCTGGAGGGAGACTTTAAGAGCAGGTGGTGGTTTGAAACCTTGTTTTCCTCAGAGGTCTCCTCTCTGCCCCTCTCCCTCTTGAGATTCTGATGGAAGCCAGTAGCAAAACTGTCCTCACTTTTACATTCGATGTCAGGAATTCAAAGTCCCCTCTTTGGTGAGGTGGTATTCATGTCCCATGTACATAGGAAGCAACGTGTGTCAGGGCATGGGGGGAGGGGCACTAGCATGTCCTGAGGCTGAGGCCCACTGGGAAGGGCTTTGCGTGCTGCTTTGAGGAGCCAGGACCTGGTTCTGTGGGTAGTGGGAGCTCCCATGGTCTTTGAGGGAGTTCCTGATGGACTCCCCTTGGGGGACCTTCACCCTCTGAGCCCCAGGCTGTGGCTTGTGGGTGGTCAGACCAAATGCCCTCCCACCTGTCCCCACTATGGGAGAGCCCAAGGAGGGACCTGAGTTCCCTCAGCCTACCCTGGCCCAAGATCCCTAAGCTGAGCTCTGGCCCCTGTGCGAGACAGAATCTCCTGGAACTCATAGTCCGTAGTTTGGACAGCTAGGCCCAGCAAAGGCCACAGGACAAAGAGGGACACTTGAACTGAGCCTGCCGGGAGCACTGCTAGGGTGCTAGGCCAATGGGAGGTACCAGAAGATGGGGCAGGGCAGGATTATAAAAACAGAGGCCCTGGCAAGAGTCCGTGTGGGTGGGGAGGAGGAGTTGCCCTGCCCGATCCTGATCTGCCACTCCGGAAGGGCGGGTCAGTTGGAGCCTTGGCCATTGGCTGTGGGTGAACATGGGCGCTCTGCTTGGCCTTCCAAGGCCCGAGGGCTCGTGTGGCAGAAAGGAGGTGGGGAAGGTGGCCGCCGGGCTTAGACTGTGGGTCGGCTCCCTACAGACATGCTCTCCTTGAAGCACATAGCCACCCTTCTGGGAAGTTCCATGTCACCTCTTTTGAGGGTGCTCCCCTGAAGGAACACTGCTGGGCCCACCTGGTGGGCTCTCAGAGGGGAAGAGTTGGCCTGACCCAGTGCTTTCCCACCCCAAGCCTTTTCTTGAAGTGTTTAAGCTCCTGTTATGATGATAAAATATAGAACCCCCAAAGCAAGCCCCACAAACTCTCGGCTGTGGGAGTAATTAAGCCCTCACTTCAAACAGCCGCATCTTTAAAAGCTGTAATTTATGNTTGAAAATCAAGGTCATAGGCTCTATTTAGGGGGCAGCAGGTAGACTAGATGGCCTCTTCAAATCCTTTTTGTTCAGGAAATGTTTGCTGGGGCACTCAGATTTGGGGCCCAGTCACATCCAGGGCTTGGTCAGAAGGTGGGGTCACCTTGGCTTCATCTCTCCTGTGAATTTTCCTCGGAGGTGATCCACTTAGTTAAATTCAGATGCACCTTCAGTCACTATCACCAACTCTGGACAACCGTGGGAGTTGGGGGACTCAGGTTCTGGCCACGTCAGAGGGGGCTGGCGTCACAGATGAGTGGGATTGCCCATGTGTCCCAGGAGCGCTAGGGGCCCTCCTTCCCACATTGACCACAACAGAGGGAAGAAATCTGCTCTGGATTTCAAGTTGCCAGAAATACTGTCTGGCATGGAGAAACTGGTAATATCTTGCTCAATTACTGAGCACTTCTGGCCACAGAAGCGGCCTGACCCAGGATTAGAGGTTCTCTGTGAGGGCCTGTGGTTCCAGGGCTCATTGCTGATCTCTTTCTCTTGTAAACCAGTCACTATGTAGGTAAAATAACTTCTGCATTTGTCTTATAGTTACACCATATACAGTTTTGGGCAAACAAAAATTGCCTTTGCAATTCTATTGTCTCTGAACGTGCATGTACGTCTTTAAAATTAAGATACACCACCTGTACTATTGAGAACACAAGAAAATGGAAGTTTACTTAGATTCATACATAAATAGTGTTTACAAAACATACTGATCAGGATGGATCTACCAAGGTTTGGTTTCAGCAAAATATAGTCTCTTAAGAAACAGCAGTATCTCCAACTGACCATGAAAGAGAATTTAGCATTTCTTTTGAGGAGAGAAAACATTTCTTTTTTTTTTTTTTTTTAAAAATGACCGGTAAGGGGATCTCAACCCTTGACTTGGTGTTGTCAGCACCACGCTCAGCCAGTGAGCAAACCGGCCACCGTATATAGGATCCGAACCCGCGGCCTTGGTGTTATCAGCACCGCTCTCTACCGAGTGAGCCACAGGCCGGCCCTGAGAAAACATTTCTTTTTGAGTAGGTCTGATCAAAAATAAATAAATAGATAGATTAGATAGATAGGTCCCTCCCGTGAGGTTATGGAGATCTCCTAGTTCTCTTGGGAGGGTGAATTTAATTGACCTTGAAGGAATTCACTTTTATTATAAGTGGAAGGTGGGTGAAAAATTCAGACCTGAGAGTTGGGGGTTTCCATGTAAGCTTCCTGGAGCGGGGGGGTGGGGGGGGAGGAAAATATATTGGTTTGCGGGATGCCATAACAAAGTACCACAGACTGGGGGCTTAACCAACTGAAATATATTTTCTCCCAATTCTGGAGGCTAAAGGCTGAGATCACGGTGCCAGCAGGGTTGGTTTCTTCCGAGGTCTCTCTCCTTGGCTTGCAGGTGACCATCTTCTCCCTTTGTCTTCACATGGTTTTCCCTGTGTGGGTTCGGGTCTGGGTCCTAATCTCCTGCTCGTGTGTGGACATCAGTCATGTTGGATTAGGGCCTGTCCTCATGACCTCACTTTAATTGTTTCAAGGCCCTGTCTCCAAAAACAAGTCACATTCTGAGGTACCAGTGTTTGGGACTTCATATAAATTTGGGGGGGGGACACAGTTCAGCCCATAACAGAAAAAGGTCTTGGGAACCTCCCTCCAAGGGGAAGAGGAGGGTGGGCAGAGCCTGCTGTCCTGGGCGAGCCTGCACGGGGTGGGGGGGGCTTTGCTTTCACACAAAGGCCCAACACTGGTGAGGGGCCCGTTGGGAGGGGTTCTTGGACAANTGGGGGGGGGGGGGGACACAGTTCAGCCCATAACAGAAAAAGGTCTTGGGAACCTCCTTCCAAGGGGAAGAGGAGGGTGGGCAGAGCCTGCTGTCCTGGGCGAGCCTGCACGGGGTGGCGGGGGGCTTTGCTTTCACACAAAGGCCCAACACTGGTGAGGGGCCCGTTGGGAGTGGTTCTTGGACAAATGCTCTATTTGGAAGCGTTTCTAATAGTATCGTGACTCATGAGTCATCGTTTAGCAACCGGATCATGCTTACCTCTTGATCTGATCATTTGGAAAGCAGACAGCCCATCATTCAGTTCTTATCTTATCTTTGAAAGTTGCCTTAGCCCTCCAGGCTCCCCATTTCTGTTGACTCTGCCTCTAGGACAGTGTTCTTTAAGGCTGGCTTCACTTTTTTTCATATTCCTTTTAAATGGAGCTGAACTTGTCAGGGATTTTATACCTTTCCTTAACCAATTCAGCAGGTTTGGGGCAAGCTGTCTTTTCATGTTTTCATATAAAGTTTATTTCTAACAGATTGAAAAAATAAGACCTGTGAGAATTGATTATGGCTATAATATACACCACTGTTTGCCCTGGAAAGCTGTTGAGGATAGGGCCAGGCCACCATTCTTGGCCACCAACCTGTATAATTCCCCAAGGCTTTGCCCGAAGCACAGCTCTAGGGTGGTTTGCATCACTCCCCTCCCCACGCCCACAGCCCCAAAATCCTGTGTACACCCCTTCGATGACTGTGGCTCCATCAGCCACAGTGTTTCATCTGGAACCCAGACCAGCCCCTGGCAACAAGGACAGACCATCACGGAGCTGGCTGAGGAGAGGACAGCACAGCTAAGAATCTGAATCCCAGTTGTGCTGCAGCACTGCTGCCATATTGCTTTATCTGTGTATATAGGTTGTTTGTTTTTTTCCTGAGCCATTTGGGAGGAAATTAGACAAAAACATTGTCAAAACTAAGGACATTCTCCTTCAGAACTATGTACTATTACCACACCTAACAAAATTAAGCATAATTCCCTAA
>NW_007726245.1:905047-906422 GCF_000696425.1 Galeopterus variegatus
TTAAGACTACATCATAGATGGTGCTGTGTACCTTATATTGTATCACATCAGGAGGCCAGTGTCTAATTTTTCCTAATCAGTGATGCTAAGTTTGATCATTGCATTAAAAGGAAAATAGCCTGTTTTGTTCATGGTAGAGGTATGTGGAGGTTTTTTTGGTGTTTTGCAGTAATCCGTAGTGTGATTCTCTGATACTGTTCAAGTATCTAATTTCTCATCAACCTTTAATTTAATGGTGTTTTTTTGTTGTTTGTTTGTTTTGTGGCTAGCCCAATCTGTTGGTTTTATTCTACAATAAATAAAAAAAGTCACATTTGAATCCCAGGTGCTCTCCATCACTGCTGCCGTATTGCTTTATCTGTGTAGAGAGATAAACAGTACTGTTCTGTATCTTTCAGATCAAATTTGTGTTGTTCCAATTTCCTGTATCCTGTACAATTCTCTTGTTTGTTTATTCCATCAGTTACTGAGAGAATGAATTAAAATCTCCAACTTTTAGTTCAGTAGTTTTTCTTTATGTATTTTAAAACTATGTTATTAGATGCACAAGTGTGTAGGAGTGTTATGTTACATCCTGTTAAATTGATCTTTATCATTTTTAAATGTCCGTCTTCCTTGAAATCTACTTCGTCTAATATATATATATTTTTTCCCTTTTTTTTGTCTTTTTTCATGTCCGGAAACGGATCGCAACCCTCAGTGTCGCGCCCGTACCAGACCGGGACCGGCAATGGGATCGCNCATTCTCCTTCAGAACTATGTACTATTACCACACCTAACAAAATTAAGCATAATTCCCTAATATCACCCAATATCTAGTCCATATTCTAGCTTTCCTATTTGTCCCTAAAGGGTCTTTTACAGCTGGGTGGTGGTGGTTTGAATTGGGATCTCATCAAGGATGATATTCAGTTTTTATGCCTTGTGATTAATCTAGAACAGTAGTTCTCAAAGTATACAACAGTAACAGCATCACCTGAGAACTTGTTAGAAATGCTTTTTTTTAAAAAAAAAGCAAACAAACAAACCCCTACCTTAGCTCAACCTGCTGAAATGCATGTTTTCAGACCTCACCCCAGACCTACTGAATCAGACGAGTTTAATCTGAGTTTTAACAATCTTCCTACCTCTATGTGATTCTGATGCACATTAAGGTTTGAGAACCACCGGTCTAGAAAATTTGCCTTCCCTCTTTTTTTTTTTTTTTTATGACATTCTCTTTTTGAAATAGTCCAGGCCAGTTGCCTTGTAGAAGGTCCCACACACTTTCTTGTCTGATTACTTTCCATGTGATGATGTGAAACTTATTCCTGTACCCCCTGTTTTTCCACTTGGTGGAAGTTAGATCCTAAGTCTTTATGAGAGTAACTGTTTT
>NW_007726245.1:908159-910327 GCF_000696425.1 Galeopterus variegatus
TTTCATTCTTTTACTTTCCACATATCTGTGCTCTTACATCTAAATGGTGTTTCTTATAAATTGCATGTTTTTAAAATATAGTCTGACAGTTTTTGTCTTTTGATAGGTTTATTCCACTTGCATTTAATGTGTTATTGATGTGGCTGAGTTGTGATTTGTTTTTATTTGTCCCATCCGATCTTTGATCCTCTTTACCTCCTTTTTTCCTATATCCTTTTGGAAGATTCAAGCATTTTTTAATTCCTTTTTCTCCTCACTGTTAGATTTTTAGTAACACATTTTTATTTTTGTTCTGAAACTGCTAACTTTTGACGTGCTCACGTGTTGTTGGAACAGAAGTGGCACAGTGGGCATAGGAGGATCAGAGTGTCTCCCTGCTGGACGACAGCCTGGCCGTGAGGGGTGTTTCCACTGGAACACACCGTGACCCAACGTCTGGCCTGTAAGCCTAACGGGCTTGAAAACGGGATCTCATTGGTCATTCTCACACCCCTGGGACTGAGGTCCACTCACAGCCACATATTGTCCCTAGATGGATGTGTAGAGTCTAAGTGCCAGCTGACTCCTTTGCAGTGAGGAATGCACTCTGGCAGCGAGCTTGGGCAGCCCTTCTCTGCCCCTCATCAGCAGGCTCCTGGGAGTGGCTCGTAGGTGAACTCAGACACAGGGGCCTGGGTCAAGGGTTTGGATAGACACTGAGTGGTCTCCAGCTCTGGTGCCAGCTGCTTCTTCCCAGAAGACCACTCATTTTACCTTCTCACTGAGGACATGCTCTGTCTTTAGATCCCTTAATATTTCAGTCCCTCTGTGCTGCCACCCTTCAGGAAATCTGGCCGTCTCTGGTTTTAGTTTAGCTCCCGGGGGGTGGGGTGGGGGGCTGTCTGACATCCCTCATTTCTAAGATCTTCTGGGAGCTGCGGTTCGTCCGCCTCTTCCTCTTATGTTCTGATACTACCTTATCAGCAGCATGTTTGTTGCAAGGAGGGTGTGAGATTAGAGAGAGACATAGCTCGAGAGTCATGATGAAAACAGTGAAAAAAGTGGACATGAGCTCCAGCACCCCTTCTGCTGTGGTGGCGTGTGCAGCCGCAGGACTTGTCACCTGCCCGCCCTCGCTTTGTGTAAACGGCGTGGGAGTTCTTGAGAAACGCCAGGAGGCTTTCTCTTTCTCTTCTGCTCAGCACTGGCCTGAGGTTCCACAGGAAGTGGGTGCCAGATCCAGGACCAAACCAGGCCTGCCTCAGTCTCCCCATCTGTAAAATGGGGTGATTTAGTACCTCCCTCCAGGGGGTGATGTGTCGGTTGAAGCCCTCCTGTTTCCCACCTGAGACAACTGTAATGAGCACCTGGGGAAACGCCAGTTGTCACTATTGTTCCGCCTCCTGGGCTCTGCAGATCCACCTTATGATGACAGTAGAGTGTAGCAGTTGGGACATCTCCACTAGATCACTCGGAGGCTCCAGGGCAGGAGCAGTGAGCCCAGTTGAGGAGTGGTCTTGAGCTACTAGTGCTGCCTTCTCTGTGGTGAGGTTCAGGAGGTGGATCCTGGAGTCCCCAGCTGGGAGGAGAAAGCCTGAAAGCTGCTTTGGCTGCTATCCCCTGGGAGGGAGGTTAGCTAGAGGGGTAGGGGTTCCTGCTTCCCATCCACCCCCCATCCCCAGGACACTCGGGGACCACTGATCTGGCCTTGGGGATGGGAACATGGCAGTGTGTCTTGTCTTTCTGATCTAGGCCTCCAGACCAGAGTGGGAAGCTCTCGACTACAGAGCTTTGATCTCACGCTATAAGGTCAGTCTCAGGGTTGGCTGAGATGTGGACAAACCCTAGAGGCTTGGTGACCCAGTGCCCCCACACTTGCCTTTGGCTTTGTTAGGGGAGAACTGAGGCCATGCATCTGAGCCAAGGCTTCTTTTGTTCAGAAGACAAGGCGGAGGCACCAGCCTCCCTGTGTGGGTGCCTCAGCCCCCCTGTATTCCTACCCTTGCCCCTTGTCTGTCACCTGGGCAACCCTTTTTTAATTCAAATCTCTTACCATCCACCAACGCGCACCCATCCATTCACGTGCGGAGCGAGGCCTGACTTCAGAGCTGGGGTTGGCAGTCAAAGTAGGAGTCAGTTACAGCCTGGATTGCTTACTAATCTCTGCTGTCACCATCCTCTCATGACGA
>NW_007726245.1:910941-924691 GCF_000696425.1 Galeopterus variegatus
TGCCCCTTGTCTGTCACCTGGGCAACCCTTTTTTAATTCAAATCTCTTACCATCCACCAACGCGCACCCATCCATTCACGTGCGGAGCGAGGCCTGACTTCAGAGCTGGGGTTGGCAGTCAAAGTAGGAGTCAGTTACAGCCTGGATTGCTTACTAATCTCTGCTGTCACCATCCTCTCATGACGAGAGCGGCAGGGCCATGGTGAGGGGTAGGGGACCCTGGTCCAGAGAATCCTTCGGTTCCCTGTGGACCTGGGGGCATTAGCACCCACACATTAGCTCCCTGGCCTGAATCTTCCACTGCCCATGGGAAAGGCCCAGTGAGACCCTGGCCCGGGCCCATCTCTCCCTGGGCTGTTGATGCTGCGAGTGTAATGAGGGATTTCTTCCTGGCCGAGTGCAGGCAGCCGGCTGGGCTTCTCCCCCAGCTGGGCTTGGTTTGTGTCCACTCCCCCCACCACACCTCCCTGTACCATATTCCACGTGTGCCCGCTGGTGTCTTGCTGTGAGGGAGGCTGGGATGTGCCCACCCAGGCTATTTTTACCCAGCCTTGTCCCCACAGAGCTGTTCTTTGGCTCCGAGTTACTGCCTGGGGAGTGAAGCTGTTGCCAGGGCTGGGGTGGATGAGCCAGAGCCTCGAAGCTTCCTGGATTCCCTTTACCAGGCAGCATCTCATCTTAACACTTATTAAAGTGTGTAAATAATGTGCAGAAAGACCTTCTGAGAGAGTAGGCAGGAGAGGACCCTGAGAGAGAGGCAGGAGATGGGGAGAAAAGAGGCACTGACATGTAGAGGGCAGGCTCTGGAACCAGCAGCAAAAGTCTGGTTTCCTGAAGCTGAACCCAAATTGTCTCCAGCCTAATGTGCCTCTGGGGGTAGAAGGAAAGAGTCCGAGGGGCTGGATGGAAGCCAGTAGGTCAGGAGGCACTCCTCGGCATCTTCTTTTAGCATGATGATGGCAGTAATAGCTCACATTTAGTAAGCGCTTTCTGTGTGTGCTAAGACAGCAAAGTGCTTAGAACACGTACCAACTTATTTAATTCTAATCATAGTTAACTCCATTTTATAGACAGGGAAACTGAGGCACTGAGCAGTTCAGTAAACCTAAGGCTGCAAAGCTTGTAAGTGGTGGAAAGGGACCTGAACCGAGTCAGCCCACCCCAGAGCTTGTCCCTAGCGCTGGTCTGCCCCTCTCTGGCCATGTTTCAGCATCCTTGAGGTGTGAGTTATTGTCCTAGAGTCTCTTCGGCAATCCTTCCAGGAAAAACTCTCATCCCTGCTTTTAGATGAGGCTCAGAAATTATCCAGCGGTCACACAGCCAAGCAGTGACCACACCAGAATTGGCACCCAGGCCTCAGGGTCCCTGTGGTTGGGTTCCTCCCAGCTCGCCATACACAGTGCAGTTTGGTTCAACCAATTCTTGTTAATCACTTACAGTGTGCGCCTTGCAATGCTCACCACTGGGGTTCAGGCATAAGAAATCCCCATGGCTACCCATGGGTCTTCCCTCTTGTAGGGCATGTGGAAATGTGGTCACTCAGAGGCAGTGTCCTCTGTACATTAGATGCCAGGAAGATGCAGAGGACCTGTGTGTGTGACTTTGAGGTGGCTCCCCACTGGGGCAGGATGGGTGAGGACCTTGTGAAGTTGTCGAGTTTGGTTCCACCACACCCCTCTCTGAGAGTGTGGACAGTGGGGCACTATTAGTCACTATGAGGCTCGATGGTTCCCCATGTGTATTGATGATTGAACTTTTCAGCAGCCATTGAATTCAGCCCTTGCCAACTGCCTGCAGAAGAAGGGGTGATGAAGGGCCACACCCCTCTCTGAGAGTGTGGACAGTGGGGCACTATTAGTCACTATGAGGCTCGATGGTCCCCCATGTGTATTGATGATTGAACTTTTCAGCAGCCATTGAATTCAGCCCTTGCCAACTACCTGCAGAAGAAGGGGTGATGAAGGGAGCTCTACGGAGCTGTGTGCCCCCAGGCTCCCACTTCCAGCTGGGGCCAGCTCTATCCAGCCACAGCTGGGCAGGGTGCGAAAAGTGGAGGTGGGGACATGGTGGAGCCGCTGGCAGCACAGACCTACCCTGTCCACGGCTGGCTGGGTCCTGTTTCTCCAGCCTCTCTCCAGAAACCCCTGGCGTCAGATAATTTCCTGGGACCAGCTCCTTTGAAGGGAGAGGGTATCCCTCCTGGCTGCCTGCCTGTCCAGGATCTTGTTGCTTGACCAGGCAGGCACCTATGGGCTGTAGAGACAGCTTAGCCTCTGCCATGCGTGGCCAAGGTTGTCACTTGCCCAAGGCCCAGCTTATAAGTGGCTGGGCCAGCTGGGACTGAAACCCAGTCTGCCTGGCCTCAGAGCTGTGCCCTCACTCAGTCCCACCCAGTCTCCTGGGGCTTGCAGAGGGACACGCTGTGTCTGCTCTATCTCCCTTCACTCCTGGGACCCCTCAGCAGAGGGGAAGAAGGTGAGCCTGGGATGGTCTGGACATAGATCAACCAAGCCTGGGTGGCCTAGGGTGGTGGCCCTGTGCCTGGGGAATGGGGAATTCTGTGCTCAGTGCTGGCTCTGGGTCCCGAGGAGCAGAGCCCTGGGGAGTTGAGTTGGACCACAGACCATGCCCAGTGCTGCCTGCTGAAGATGCTGGCCCTTCCCGAAATGCCCCCAAAAGACCAGACACAGCCTTTCTGTGCATACCCTGAGGAGGCCACATTAAGCTCCAGGCCTGGACGTGTCCCTGATGTTAGCTAGGGTCATTGGGTCGTGCCTGGATGGTCTTATGTGGATGTCTTTTTCACACACCAGGGAACAGGGGCAGGAGATGGGAGATCAAGGGGCAGAGTCTCAGAAGCTGCCCTGGGCTCAGATCTCACTGTGTGACACCTGGTGGCCTGGAAACACGAGCTCTTGGGGAGGCCCGTTCCGCCCTCCTCATTCCTGCCAGCACCCCAGTGCAGGCCTCGGGTTCAGGACCCAAGCATCCTCCTGCACCTCAAGAAGGAGAACACCCTGTGGAGTGGACCCAGATAGTGTGGCCGGGGCCAGCAGGCAGCTCTCTGGGCCTCCAACAAGCACCGTGATTGTGAGATGGGGGATGTCGTCCTTTACCCACATCCCAGCTCTTGTGGGAAGGATCTGCCGCAGCCCAGGGTCCAGCTGCCGGAGTCAGCCATGTCCGGGAATGAGGCCGCAGTCTTGCAGCGGCAGCCGTGGAATTTGGCTCACCGAGCCCAGGTGGATTCGTCCTTGTGTCCTCCGCATTCCCCACAGGTGTCCCCGTGTGCGAGCAAGGCAGCCCTGCTCGGAAGCGTACACGGCCTGGCCGGGGTAGCGCCCACAGCGGGGAGCCTGTGTCTCAGGCCGCCTGGAAACACTGTGGGGGCATATTTTTATCATGGACAGGTTCTCCCTTTCTCTCTACAACTTCGTCTAAAAAACGTTAAGACAGACACTGACTCAGAGGGTTTCTAATATGACTTAGTGACTTCTCCCAGCCGGTGAATAGTGTGGCTCAAGAAGGGGATAGGAGGCTGCCTTCCAGCACCTTCCAGCACTGCTCCCACTCTGCCTCCCTCCCCGAAGGGCTCGGGTTGGACCAGCTGCCCTCCCCTCAGCCCCAAGCAGTTTTCCTCCTAGGTCCAGTGGGAGAAGCAGCTGGTGGCTCCACCCAGACCCTTCCCCAGAGGGCCCAGGGGGATGAGAACTGGGGCCAAGGACTGCGCCAATGTCCAGGACAAGCGTCAAACCAATGGGTTTCAGAACGGGCACAATCCAGGCCTGTGCTGGACTAACCAAGGTGGACGGTTACTTTTCTTACAGCTGTCTTTATACTATTTGACTTTGGGAAGAAAACTACTAGAAATGGTTTTGAAGTTATAATTAAAATTTCCTCTTGCTGTGGGCAGACAGTTGTGGGTTGAATTCAAAGGTGTTAATGTAGAGAGCAGCTAATTTTAAGAGAAAAAATTGGAGAGAGAGAGAATGTGGGGGGGGCCCAGGGGGGGGGGTGAGGGGCCCAGCTTGGCGGGTCCGAGCCCAGCCTCAGGTCCCAGCAGGGCCGTCTGTGAGCCGCAGTTCAGGGCAGCCCCTCCCACTCTGAGCCTCATCCTCCCCAGGTGCCAGCCGGAGCCGAATCCTGAACTCTGCCCTGTACACCTCAGGGTGCTCTCAAAGAGTGCGCGAGAGACAGACGGACAGAGGGCGCTCCATGAAAGGTGAAGAGCCAGGCAGAGGTGGACTCTGCTCAAAGGCCAAAAATCTGCCTGAGGAAGTGGTGGTCTTGTTGGGAGGGTAGGGCCCTTGTGCCGCTTCTGCTGCCCTGCCTGTGACTGAGACAAGCCACGTGAGGCCACTCTTTCCACCCTGGTCAGTATCAGTACACTGCTGTGGGACGACAGGCAACAGGGGCCGGCGGTCCCCCAGCTGCATATGTGAGTTGGGTGTCTGGGTGCGGCAGAGTGCCCTGCATAAACTTGGCCTCCGAATCTTGGTGTCCAGTGAGCCACACATGAGTTGGCCAAATGAGGGGCCCAGCTTGGCGGGTCCGAGCCCAGCCTCAGGTCCCAGCAGGGCCCTCTGTGAGCCGCAGTTCAGGGCAGCCCCTCCCACTCTGAGCCTCATCCTCCCCCGGTGTCAGACGGAGACGAATCCTGAACTCTGCCCTGTACACCTCAGGGTGCTCTCAAAGAGTGCGCGAGAGACAGACGGACAGAGGGCGCTCCATGAAAGGTGAAGAGCCAGGCAGAGGTGGACTCTGCTCAAAGGCCAAAAATCTGCCTGAGGAAGTGGTGGTCTTGTTGGGAGGGTAGGGCCCTTGTGCTGCTTCTGCTGCTCTGCCTGTGACTGAGACAAGCCACGTGAGGCCACTCTTTCCACCCTGGTCAGTATCAGTACACTGCTGTGGGACGACAGGCAACAGGGGCCGGCGGTCCCCCAGCTGCATATGTGAGTTGGGTGTCTGGGTGCAGCAGAGTGCCCTGCGTAAACTTGGCCTCCGAAGCTTGGTGTCCAGTGAGCCACACATGAGTTGGCCAAAGGCCAGTCTGGATGCCTGAGGAGCTCGGACACTGGGATGCCTGCCTTCTGTAGGCCAGTGGGCCACAGCCTCCTCAGGACCCTGGCCGTGGGTAGAGCATGGGCATTGGTGACACACCGTCCAGTTCCAGTCCCTGCCATTCTGTTAACTCCCATATGGCCCCAGGCAAGGCCTTTCACTTACAAAAAGGGGGAAAGGAGGCTCAGTCACAGAGCTGTGGTGAAGACCAGAAGAAACACCCGCTCGCCTAGTGGCTGGGCTCTCGTGGAAGCCACAGAGCACACTTTCCTGACAAGCATTAGCTGTCCCTGCCCATGCAGCCAGGCAGGTGAGGACTTTGCAGTCCTCCACGGCCAGGTAAAGGACTAGACCCCATGCATTGCTCCTCAGAGGGCCGTCTTCCTCCTGCCCATGGGAGGAGGGAGGGGGTGGGTGTGGGAGTCGCTGCATTTGTGGAGCCCTATAAAGTGTGCTGTCTTCGTCGTCACCACGAGGTTTGAAAATCCATAAGGGTGGGGGTCATCAGTGATAAACAGAGGCAACTGTGTGATGGCTGAAGAGGTGGGGTCCTGCGCCTGGTGGCCACAGGACTTCTGGCAAGTTACTCTCTGAGCCTCAGTTTCCCCAACAGTGAAATGAGGACAACAACAGCTGTCCTGAAGAGTTGTCATGAAACATGAATGGGGTAATAATCTCTGCTCGGTCTCCAGAACTTGGTGGTGGTTCAGTAATGTTGGTTTCCCTTTGTTTCTGTCAGGACGCAGCTTCATGCTGGTGGATGAAGAGCTTACCTAAGGTACAAGATCTGATAGGTTGGGAGCCATGTGGGATTAGATTAGTGGCATCTAGGTGGGAAGGGCCCCGTGAACACTAGGGGTTATTTTAATTATACAGCCCCTTGGTCTCCACGGTCAGGGGTGCCTGGCTGTCTGATGCCATCTTTATTGGCCCATCTGGTGCTTAGCTCAAGTCAAGGGACAGGCAGGAACCAAGCTCATTAATTGCCCTCTATTCTTAGCCCAGGGATCTCCTGGTGGGCACAGACTCCCTGGGGGGCTGCATATGTCTGGGCCGACACATCCAAGCCTGCGTGGAGCAGCGTCCTCAGATGTCCCAGATCCTGCTCTTGTCTGAGACTCCTGGAGGCTTTCACAGTCCGTGTTCCTGTTTTCCTTCTTGCAGTCGCAGGGCCGCGGGAACATTTAGTGGGCGTGCTCTGGCAGCCCTTGTCAAGGAGCACACCAAAGAACCTTGGGAATAGGTTACCATCTGAGGTGGGAGCTGGTAGAAGTGGTACCACCTGGGAAGTACCTACCTCCTCAGAGGCAAAGCCGTCCCAAGAGATGGTTTGCAGAGAGCTGCCCCTCAGATGAGCATCAACTGAGCAAAGCCAGAGCTCTTCGGTAAGATGACCCAAGCAAAGGGTGCCAGCCAGTCTTTGTTGGCACTGCCATTGTGCCAGGCAGCATGCAAGTCTGGCCCCAGGCTGAGAAGTGAAGGCCTGGTATTCTTGTTCCCCAGCATGGCTGTGGCAGGGCCGAGGTAGGCAGTTCCCTCCTGGGCTGGCATCATGTCCTCTGGCTGGGATTTGTTCATTGAGATTCTACTGTGTGCCAGGTACTAACAGGAAATATGTCGTTTAATCAACACAATGATCCTGTAAGATTCCATTGCCATTTCTTACTTATGGTGGAGAAAACAGGTTCGGGTTCCGTGACATGCCCAGAGTTGCAGAGGGTGGATTCCAAGCTGTGCAGACCTTCTTGTACCATGCTGCGTCCTACTCTACCAGGTCCGGTTGTTCTTGAGGGCCATTCAGTGTGGATGTGCCCTTAATGCATATCACAAAGAAGCCTTCTCAAAGTCATCTGGTTTCCTGTGCAGACTTTGTGATGGGGGCTCTGGCGAGCTGACCAGGTGTCCTAAGTGAGGTGGCTGGCCTGGTTGTGGCCCTTCCCCTGGATGGCTGTCTCTGGGAGTTCCAGCTTCTCACAGGACTCTCATGAGTTGACTGATGTGAGAGGCCACTGAGACTAATCACTTGCCAGGTGTTCTCATACCTGGGGTCTTGGGATCTGAGCCTCCGTGTATCTCAGTCCCTGCTGCCCCTGGCCCTGTAGATACCTTTGCAGTCTGATGAGGAACACTGAGCCCCAGGGAGCCAACCTCACTCATTCTGTCCCTCTCTGTCTTTCCCAGGGCAGTGAGGTCCCAGGCCCCACTTTCATTGATGGCGAGCTCATCCCCAGGGAGCCCAGCTTCTTTCCTGAGGACGAGGAGGAGGCTATGACGCTGGCCCCGCCTGAGGGCCCCCAGGAATCAGACATGGAGAGCACCCAGAGCTTGGAGGGGTCTGTGGAAGAGAAGGAGGGGTTTGGAGGCCTGTTTCTGCCAGAGGACAAGTGAGTTCAAAATTATGTGCAGCTTGGTATGTGGCCTCTGGGCCCAGAAATGTGGTTCTTGGACGGTATCTCCAGGAAGTAAACATGAGACATGCTCAAGATTTGCATCTCAGGCATTAGTTTCATGGGTGTTCCAAGTAGCAAAAAATTCTAAGCAGCCTAAACGCTTGACAGTAGGGATAGTTCTGGAATTTAAGCAGCTGTGCAAAGTAAGGTTTTAATTCACTATTTAATGATATGGGATATGTGATCTCTATTAGTTTTAGAAAGCATGTTACAAAGATGTCAATGAGGTGTACAATCTTAGCTTTGTTAAAAAAAAAACAACACATACCTCTGTATTAGGAAATGCCTAGAAAAAATTATTCTTGAAAATGAGTTAGTTATTCTGGGTGGTGGGATGATGGATCATTTTAATTACCTCTCATCTGCTCTGCTGTGTATATTCTATATTTTTGATATTAAGTACTCTCATAATCAGAAATGTTATTTAAAAACAATATGGAGACCTAAGTGACTTCCCCATGGAGCAATGTTGTCATCTCTTAGTCTGGTGTCAGTAGAAAGGAGTCCCTTTCATTTCAGCCCTCACTGAACCTCTGGAGGGTTCAGGGCTTGTGGGGTGATGAGAAGCAGCCACCGTCGTGGCTGAGGACACCATGCACCCCATGTGTCAGAAGGCAATGATGACAGCTGACTCGGGGATTTGGAGAGGGAAGACAGAGGTTCCAGTATTTGTTGAACCACATGAAATTGCCAACTTTTAATCATTTTCAACCTTCAAGAAAGGGTACATGCAGGGCTTCTCAAACTCCAGTTTGAGAAGGATTTCTGAGGGTTATGAAGTCCTTGGTGGGGCCCTTTGAAGTAGTTTATTGATGGAGAGAATTCCATGTTGCTTCCTGGGCATAGCTCATCAGCTGTCCCTATGACCAGCCAACCCAAGGACAAAAGGCTGCAGACAACAGACCTGTAGACCTTGTGGCTAATCATCTGCCACTCGACTGTCCCCTTTGTTTTCCAGGCATAATCGCCAGGAGGGAAGCCAACAGTGGGTGCTGGGAGTTTTAGGGACATTTATAAGAGAAAGAACTTAGGAGTATGATTGATTCAGCCTGAAATGCTAAGGAACCTGAGGGCAGATAAATAAGTAAATAAATATGGTTGAGGTACCGGAGCTTGATGTTTAGTACTGTCATTTAACACGGTGATCCTTAGATAGAAACGGGGTTCCTCAGGGGCACAGTTTGAGAATCATTGCGTTCACCCATTACGTGCTGCTTGCGCTGTTGGAGGTTTCCCAGTTTGGAGTGTGGAGGCTCAGCGAGGTTGGGGAAGTCCTAACTTATGAGTAATAATATACAGAAAGGGCTGCATAGTGACTAAGGAAAGAGACATTTTGGCAGGTGAAGAGTTGTGCTTTTTGTTCTTAGTTTGCAGATGGGGCTCACCCAGGCCCATCGTACTGTCATAGGCCACACCATGGGTCACCCATGGGAGGCCCCAGAGCCTAAGGTCTCTGACCTGGTGGTCTTTGGGATTATGTGTTTTAGGACTAGAAATCTCCACTACATACTGGGAGAAGCTTTTCACCTAGTAACTCACTGTTATTTATTTTAAAACTTAATTTCATTATAAAAGATGTACATGCTAATTAAACAAAACTGGAAAAAGGTAGGAAAATGAGAAGGGGGGAAATAACCCACCACCCTGAACTATGCCCTCGTTACATTTTAATATTTTTATTTCCTACTTTTTCTTATTCTTTGTAGACCTTTTACATACTCAGTCTTATTGTTTCTAAAATTTTTCTTTTTATTTGTATTCATTTCTCCACAATTGCCAATATTTTTACAAACCTTTCAACAACTCTTTGATATTCCATAATTTAAAAATTTAATCTACTATAAGTTACAATTTAATAACTATAATTTAATCTAGCCGTAGCTAAACCCTTGGATTGTAGCAGTGTACTCTAGAGTACCATTGGTTTGAGTATCTCTCGTGCAGGAAGTTTCTGTGATGAGATGTTTCCCTTATGGGCCCCCAGAGTGTACTTCACCAGGTCAGAAGGTACAGACTCAGTCAGGCTCTGGACATCTTGGTGCCAGCTGTCCTTCTGGAAGGCCCAGTTGGTGGGAGGGGCCTCATTAGTCACACGCTCACATGGGTGCTTTCCGGCCTCCAGGTCTCTGGTCCACGGATGAGATGTTTCCCTCACGGGGCCCCCAGAGTGTACTTCACCAGGTCAGAAGGTACAGACTCAGTCAGGCTCTGGACATCTTGGTGCCAACTGTCCTTCTGGAAGGCCCAGTTGGTGAGAGGGGCCTCATTAGTCACACGCTCACATGGGTGCTTTCCGGCCTCCAGGTCTCTGGTCCACGCTCCGTCCATGACGACGTCAGACTTGTCTACACACTCCACCACCTCCCTCATCAGCAATGAGGAGCAATTTGAAGATTATGGAGAGGGGGACGATGTGGACTGTGCCCCCAGCAGCCCCTGCCCCGACGATGAGACCAGGACAAATGTCTACTCGGACCTGGGGTCTTCAGTGTCTTCCAGGTGGCCCCTTGGTCTGGGATGGCATTTGGTGTCCAGGAAAAGTGACAGAACCAGTCCAGCCTCATCCCAGGGGCCCCAGCTGACTGTCCTTCCCTCTGTCGTGAGCTTCATAGGTTCTGTTCCTGGGGTTTGGGGATGCTGCCTTTGCACCCTGATTGGGGGTCTGGAACTCCTCCTCCCCCTCCCAGAAACAGAATTAACTGACCTGGGAGGCCGCAGATGGGGGTTGGGGGGAAGGAGGGGTCTGTGTTGTCTTGCTTCCTAGAACCTGTGTCTGTGACTCCTTCCCACCCCCCTGAATCATCGCTGACTCTGACCCTTGTCTGTTAAGTGGGCACAACTCACTGGCTGCTTCTCTCTGAGTGCTGGAGAAGGGATGATCTGTGTGTCCTCCCCCCACCCCGGGCTCACAGATGCTGGGGAATCAAGTACAGTAAGCTCAGCAGGGTGGGGCGGGCACCAGACTGGACAGCAGTTGAGGTTTTTTTCCCTCTGTGAATCAGTGCGGGGCAGACACCTAGGAAAATGCGGCACACGTACAACACTGAATTGCTGGATGTTTACTGCTCTCAGTGCTGCAAGAAAATCAACCTGCTGAATGACTTGGAAGCCCGGCTGAAAAACCTGAAGGCCAACAGGTGAGGCCTCAGGGCCCCAGGTGTGGAGGGGCAGGAGGCCAGGGTGGGACTGGAGCGAGAGGCAGCAGGTACGGCGGTCCCACTCTGTCTTGGCAGGTGACAGCTGTAGGAGTGGGGTTGATCCTGGGGCTTTTTCTGCAACAGGAAATCAGGCTGTTTCTTCTCAGGACCAGGCTGATGAGTGAATTCCCTTTAGTAGAGGAAACAGCCTTGTCCTGCCACGTGGGATCTTGCAGCCAGGGCAGAATGAGGAAGTGGACTAGAGCTCCCTCTGTTCAGTGACTATTTCCTTTCTCTCTCTCTCTCTAGCCCCAACAGAAAGATCTCTAGCACGGCCTTTGGAAGGTAAGGTCCCCTCAGGGGAGGACCGTTTGAGTGCTGTCACCCTAACTATGCTGTTGCCGCCCAGTGGCTGGCTCCAGGCCAGCAGCCCAGACCCAGCCAGTGCCCTGTGTGTGGCCAAATGAGTGGAGGGGAGCAAGGCCGTCCCAGGGCAGTGCAGCCAGAGGGCCCACTTCTGATAAATGGCTAGCCTGCCCCCATCCCACCTTGCCCCTTGTCCCTTCTGGGCAGTGGCCAGCATCTTCAAACCCTTGGCTGCCTCAACTTCAGGCAGGCACACCAGGGATACTCTGGGGGCCACAGCCCACCCACAGCTGTTGGTGCTCTGCTCTCTGCTCTGGAGCTGGCAGCTGGACTAAAGAGACCCTGGGTTTCCTGCTGGCTAAGATCCGGGTGTGACTGTGCCCCGTCAGAGCTGGTCACTTTGCTCTAGGTTAAATCCTGCAGAAGCCAACTTGTTGGCACTTCTGGCATCCCACTCTGGTTCTCCTGCTGACTGGCCCCAGGTTCACACCCAGGGCTTTGGGAGCCACCAGTGAGAACTCAGGCTCTGGCCTGGGAGCTAGGTGGGTCAGCCTCTTGGCAGAGACCCTGGCTTCTGCCTATCAGGGGGTAAGGAAGGGGGTGTCACTTGGGGGTGGCAGCTGGACTTAGCCTCAGGCAAGGGTTACCTCAGCAAGCATCCGCCTGTTTCCAATCTTACCCACTCACTCCGTGCCCTGCAGGTCTGGGTGGATCTCCCTCCCTTTGCTGTCCCCGAGAGTCCCCAGAGATGTAGCAGGGGCTGGCTTGATGGAGAGTGTCAAGTCTTGCTGGGCAGCCTCAGGACGCCCAGACCCTCTGGGAGCCAGGCTACCTCCATGGGCAGTCTTATAGCTGGAAGAGGAGGTCTCGGCTCATATGCCAGCTCTGGTAACTTGATAGCTGCTGGCTAGAACACTGGTGTAAAGAGGGTTCAAGGCAGCAGGAGAGAACTGCGACTGATTGGCCGTGTCTGCTTGGGATCAGGGAGGGCTGTAACGATGTACCCGGTATCCTCAGAGTTGGCTGATCTGTTGGGTTTGGAGGTCAGGCAGCACTTTCCTCCTCTGGCTGAGTGAGGGTGGCTTCTGTAAAGGGGATTCCTGGCAGGCCCCCTGGAGTATTGGATGACTGGCCAGCCCGTAGCCTGGGTCCAGATCCCATTCTCTGGAAGGCCTCTGCAGGCAGATGCCCCTTCCCTCCATCCCTGCAGGCAGCTCATGCACAACAGCAACTTCAGCAGCAGTAACGGCAGCACTGAAGACCTGTTCCGGGACAGCATTGACTCCTGTGACAATGACATCACAGAGAAGGTGGGCCCTGGGTGGGTGAAGAAGGGACGTAATATGTGCATGCTCCCGGGGGTAGTGGGGAGCACTCTGGGTTGCTGTCTGGGGACTTGGGAGACCCTGTGCCTGCCGAGGAGTTGGGGGGTGGCCCTGGTCACATGGGCCCTCCCTCACCGAACATGACCGTTGTCTTCATACACAGTCATTTGGAGGTCCTGGTCGTGAACCTCACAGTTTCTAGGTTCTCAGTCCTGTGGCCTCAGAGGTCTTCTCCAGCCCACCCCATGCTCTCCTGCTGCAGGTGAGCTTCCTGGAAAAAAAGGTGACAGAGCTGGAGAATGACAGCCTAACCAATGGGGACCTGAAGAGCAAGCTGAAGCAGGAGAACACGCAGCTGGTGCACAGGTCAGGCCAGGGCACTGGCTTTGGGGGCCTCAGCTGTGACTCTGGGAACGAAGGGCTGTTCCTGTTACTAGCCCCCAAGAGAAGCCAGAGGAGGTAACCTCATGTCCTTCCAGCTTGGAGAGTCTGTGACACATCAGTCCCTTGTCACATGGCCCTGGCCACACAGGGTGCCCAGGAAGACAGGTCTTTAGGGACAGGAAGACAGGTTGGACCTTCACCTTGACTCTAGGCCTGATGGGTTCTACCCACCAGCCCTGTAGCCCCAGGTCAGGTGTAGGACAGGAGCCACTGTCTCTCATTGTCATGCAATGACAAGAGCCTGACCTCCCCTTCTGGGGACAAGCTCTGCAGAAGGAAAGGCTGGTGTGAGTTCGGTGGTAGGGAGGGTCCAGGTGCAGTGTCAACGGAGGCCCATGGTGCACAAAGTCCCCTGATGCTGATGTCCAGGAGGTAGTGGTTGTAGAATGAGTTTGCCCTCGCCAGATGGCGTGACACTTGGTAGACTTATCCTGGCCTGAGATCCCTGTAGAGCCCAAAACTGGGCCCTTTCATATACCTTAGAAATCAGCCTCATGGAGGGACTGTTGCCAGTGAAGTGCAGCCCAGGCTGATGTACCAGTGAGGACACCTATGGTGGGGTCAGAACACCCACAGTGGGGCCTGGCCTTTCCCAGGTCTGGCACGCTTGTGGCCACTAGCCAGCATATGTCCATTTTTGGAGTCAAGGGGCCAAGTAAGCTGCATTATTGACCAGAGGGGTGTTGGCCAGGAAGGAAGAACAAAAAGGAGGTGAGGCCTGAGGCTGTTGCATCCAGCCATGGCCAGGCCTGCGTCCCTCCCTGTGCTGCCCTGAGCGTCCCACCTTCCCAGGTGCAACAGGGGGTAAGGAAGGGGCCGACTGACAGGTCTGCCCCTCCATGGTGGGTGTGACTCACACACCTCTCTTTAGATGTTACGGTGTCCCTAATTCATCTGTCAGTAAAGCTGCTGGCCCACAGGCCTGGTAAACCCCCCCCCCCCCCCCTGCAAAACACTTATTTCATCC
>NW_007726245.1:925614-935798 GCF_000696425.1 Galeopterus variegatus
GCCCCCCCCCCCTTTTTTTAAGTTTTCGGGTTCCCTATTTCTCCCTCCAAAAAAACCCCCGGCCCCCAGGCCCGGTAAAACCCCCCCCCCCCCCAGTAGGCGTGTTAGTGACTCAGGGTCCAGGGCTCTCATGCCACAGCCTGGGTTGGGGTGAGATGATGCAGGCCACAAGAGCTTGCCTCTTGCACTCCTCAGGGTGCACGAGCTGGAGGAGATGGTGAAGGATCAGGAGACCACGGCGGAGCAGGCGCTGGAGGAGGAGGCCCGGCGACACCGCGAGGCCTACAGCAAGCTGGAAAGGGAGAAGAGCACTGAGGTCGAGCTGCTCAACTCCAGGTGGGCCCTGCACCACCCTACAGAACAGCCTCTGAGACACCCCCAGGCTCCTGGGGCAGCCCTGTGGGGCAGGCACTTCCCCATTTTACAGATGGGAAAACTGAGCCTGAGAGAGAGCCTCATGATCTAACAGTTGTACTTGTGATACCTTAAAAAGTACATGGCATGTTCCTTAAGAAGAATGTTCACAATACATTAAGGAAACAACACAAATGTCTACTGACAAGAGAATAAGTTAAAAGGAGAAAAGTCTGACCCCGATTCCTGGGCTGGGTCTAATGTTCAGGCTTGGAGCTCCCCCTGCTGCCAGAGTTTCCCCAACCCTGGGAGGACTGAGCCCGGGCCCCAGGGACCAGGGGAAATAGAAAACCAGGGCTCCAGCTTTCTACAGGTCCTGTGCCTTGGGTCTACCTGTGGCTTTGTCATTGGAACCTGAGGCGGGCAGGGTGAGCAGCGGCACTGGCCTGGAAATCTGGGTTGATGCTCATTAGCTCCACAGCTTTGGACATACCGTGACTGTCATCTCTGTCTGCTGTCCCCTCCCCATGTGCTCCATGTAGCAGCTGGTGAGGGCACTAGCTGATTCATATCAGGACACTGCCCACGGGTAAGGCCTGTGGTGGGGCTCCAGTGCTGCCCTCCTCACGGACAAAGGCAGAGGACAGCTGCCCTGGCATGCCTCAGGCCCCTGGGGCCCCAGTCTCTGCACCAAGCCTTCCCAGAGTTGGCTTAGCCCAGCTGGGGGAGGGGAGACTGCTGAGACATGGCTGGCACTCGGGCTCCTACCGTGCACCTCGAGACTCTCAGGCAGGTACTGCCCTGCCTACTGAGGTCAAGCAGGCCTCAGGCCCCTGTGCAGTTTGGTGAGGAGACTCCCCAGCTCCCCTGTGCCCAAGACCTGCTTTGTAAACTTCAGCACCAGCTGTATATTTTAAATTTTGACCCATGTTCTAGAAGTTGCTGTTGGGCATCTGTTTCTGGAGGGTGGTACTTCATTAAGGGTGACTGCTCTCACTCAGCCTGCTTCTGATGCTGGCCTGAGATGTGGCTGGGATATGGGTGTTGGGAGAAGACAGTGTGAGCGTGGGCCGGAGGAAGCTCAGAGAGCCAGCACTCGGGACCCGTCTCTCCTGGCCTGTGCCACTTGCACAGCTCCAGGGGATGCCATTCACATGGGCTGTGCAGATGATGTTCCGAGAACCACGGGGAGCTTCGTTCTCCCTGCCTCCACTAGCTCGAGGCCACCTTGGGATATTGGGTCTGAATTTTTCTCTGGCCCTGGCCTGGGTTCCTAGGGAACTCAGAGGGCAGTAGAGGCCAGGAAGCCAGCTCTCCAAGATGGAGGAAATGACGGGGGGTGAGAGAGGGATGCTCTGCAGAAATTGGTGCCAGAAATGACCCCGCACGGTTCTGGTGCTGTTGACAGCCCAAGTGGCCTGCACCTCTTCTCAGGTTGTTGGGTTTTTTTGGTTTTCTTTTCTTTTTTTTTTTTTTTTTTTTTTTTTTTATAACGCTCAGCCAGTGAGCGAACCGGCCATGCCTATATGGGATCCGAACCCGGGGCCTTGGTGTTATCAGCACCGCACTCTCCTGAGTGAGCCACGGCCGGCCCTTCTTTTTTTTTTTTTTTTAAAGATGACTGGTAAGGGGATCTCAACCCTTGACTTGGTGTTGTCAGCACCACGCTCTCCCAAGTGAGCCACAGGCCAGCCCTTCAGGTTGTTTAAAACCGACTTGAGAACCAGACCCTGTCTTCCATAGAATCACTTTGGGACAGCCCTCTGTGAACGCTGACATGAGGATATCACTGTTGGAACCAGTGCCTGTGGACAACAGAGGCAGCTGCAGTGAGCGCTCAGAGCGACGAGCCCTGGATGAGATGCTGGGGTGGAGAATGAACAATATGGTCATTGCCTTCAAATTGCGGATCCTAATAGGAGGGCCCCCAAACAGACAGCCACAGGAGGATTTTCTCCATCCCTCCCACCCCCACCACGTGTTTCAGGATGATTGAAAGGGTGCATACAAAAAGCATCTTACGGGGCCGGCCCCGTGGCGCACTCGGGAGAGTGCAGCGCTGGGAGCGCAGCGACGCTCCCACCGTGGGATCAGATCCTATATAGGGATGGCCGGTGCGCTCACTGGCTGAGCGCGGTGCGGGCGACACCACACCAAGGGTTGCGAACCCCTTGCCGGTCACGAAAAAAAGACCAAAAAAAAAAAGCATCTTACATTCTTATTCACAAATGAATGTTTCCTTTTATCAGAAAAAAATGAGAATGATAATTCAGTGTTTTGACACTTTGCCTTGGCTGACAGGAAGCTCAAGGATATATTATCATTTGGGACATTCATATTCTTCCTCTCTCTCAGTTGGTTTCTGGTAGATTCCTTCCTCCAGGGAGCAGAGAATCATGGCAGACAGTCAACCCCTTGTGAGATCATCCTCATTCTAGATTTCTGAGGTTTCCATTCTCCCTTCCCCAGGGTGCAGCAATTAGAGGAAGAAAATACTGATCTTAGAACATCAGTGACTCGGCTCAAGTCGCAAACAGAGAAGCTGGATGAGGTGAGCAGTGGGTCCAGGCGTGGAGCCGAATCCACAGAGGGGCGCTGTTGGCCATCAGGGGCCTTCAGTTTATAGTTTCTGACATTCTAAAAATATGGCCCTACCCAAAACAATGCGGAAAAACTGTGAGCAATGACATGTGTTTCTTTCTTTTTTTTTTTTTTTTTTAAAAGATGACCGGTAAGGGGATCTTAACCCTTGACTTGGTGTTGTCAGCACCACGCTCAGCCAGTGAGCGAACTCCTGGTCCATCCAGATCTTGGTGGTCCAGGGAGGCACAAATGTGGGCTCTTTGTTCCAATGAGGGACTTAATAGCCGGCAAAGGCTTGAAGCAAGGAGGAATTAAGCCCTCTTTGTGCTGTGTGTGTGTGTTAATGCATGAGCAAATTTAAACCCAAAAACTAACGTAATAACTTCGTATAGCATACATTATACGAAGTTATACGATTATCAGCACCGCACTCTCCCGAGTGAGCCACGGGCCGGCCCAGACATGTGTTTCTGTATTTCCAATTTTCCAAGTTTTCTACAGTGAACATATTTCCTTATATAGTTATAGTCTTGAAAGAGAAAGAGGTTAGCTTCTGTTTGGGCTAACACTTGTTCAGGCTCCATCTGGCATTACTGAAAAGGACTTCAAAGGCTTGATTCTTCTAGCTGTGTTTCTATAATCATAGGGGATCTAGCCATTTGTTTTAAGCCATGACTCGGAGGGCTCTGTCCAAGGGGCTGTTCTGACCATTTGCCATGTCGAGGCGGCTGATAAAATCCCCGGGGAAGTCCCAGGGGCATAACGTACCCTTCTCCGGGGACTCTTCTCCTCTGACCGGGTCATCCTGGCTCCAGGAGCGGCAGCGCATGTCTGACCGGCTGGAGGACACCAGCCTGCGGCTCAAGGATGAGATGGACCTGTACAAACGCATGATGGACAAGCTGCGGCAGAACCGCCTCGAGTTCCAGAAGGAGAGGGAGGCGACTCAGGAGGTAGGTCCCAGGCCAGAGAGCACCAGGGCTCCCTCCAGCGTCCCTGTTCCCTCCAACCAGCCTCTCCCCCTTGCAGCTCATCGAGGACTTGCGGAAGGAGCTGGAGCACCTCCAGATGTACAAGCTGGACTGTGAGAGGCCAGGCAGGGGCCGCGGCACATCATCCGGCCTGGGCGAGTTCAATGCCAGGGCCCGTGAGGTGGAGCTCGAGCATGAGATCAAGCGGCTCAAGCAGGTGGGCCCTGGGAGCCTCTGTCCAGTCGCATGAGGTGGCCAAGTGAAGCATGTGGGTTTGCTGTGCAGAGACCATGGCAAGGGAGCTAAGAGCTGCCACAGCCCCCGCTACACACTCTCCTCTTGACAGCCGATTGTCAGGGCTGGTCATCCCACTCCCTGCTCAGCTGAAGTGACTTACCCCTAGGCTACGTCTTACGTCTGATGGAAATCCCTGGATTTTTCTTTTGTGTCCATAAAAGGACACTATTCTCCTGACTTTGCTGCTTGCATTGGAGAATGAGTCTATATCCAGCTGCAAATTAGTGCCAGCTGTGTTGGGTTCTCCCAGAAGTAAACCTTGAGCCCCGTGGTGTTCAGGAGCACTCCCTTCGCTGGAAACCAGTTGGGGGTGGGGGAGCGATATCAGCAAGTGAGGGAGTGACATTGGGTGAAGTCCCAGCTCAGGTGGGCCCTACAGGTAGTGGGCTCTGCAGCACAGATTACATATACCTCTAAGTTTGTTCCACCAGAGGCAAAGGCACTGGTGCCCCTGCAGCAGTCCTAAAACCCCAGCCCTTCTCCCCATCTAGGAGGGGGAATCAAAGTCCCAGGTGTGAGTGTTAGGATCCTCTAGGCCAAAGCTGGATTGTGGGGCTGGTGAGTAGGATCTGGGTGCTATGGGGTCAGCTGTACTCAGGAGTAAGGGGGTCCTGGAAACAGCTCCCACTGAGCAGGATTCCCCAGCCTGGCTGCAGGAGGAGCCCAGGAGATGAGGTGACCTGTCTGCCCAGAGACCCCAGAGCATCCATCTTTCTCAGCAAGGACCAGTGTTGAAGAATGAGCTGCTGGTGGTGGGGGTCCCCACACAGGGACCCAGGGAGGAAGGGATGGCCAGGAGCCACTGTGCTCCTGTCTGGAAACACAGCTTCTGAGCAGAGCTGTAACTCCTTCTCAAAACCCCATGAACTCCCAGGATGCCAGCGCCTAGACCAGGACCCAGCCCCTCTACCTCCCCCTGCCCCCAACGCCTGGCCAAGCCCACAGCATCTCTGGGCCTCCTAAGCCAGCTGTGCCGCACACCTGAGGGGATGGTATGGTTGCTTCAGGGAGTTGATGTTGCCTTCATCTGGCTCTGCAGGAGAATCATAAGCTGCGGGATCAGAATGATGACTTGAACGGACAGATCTTGAGCCTCAGCCTCTACGAAGCTAAGAACCTCTTTGCCACCCAGACCAAAGCCCAGTCTCTGGCTGCGGAAATAGACACAGCCTCCCGTGATGAGGTAACCATGAACACTCACTCTCGTTTGGGGCCCGGCCCCTCCTTCGGGGGTCCTGCCCCTGTTCCCCACCTTTGTCTGCCGGGAAGGTGCCGAAATGGCCAGCTGATTTCATCAACATGTGGATCCAGGTTAGGCTGTAACTTCCCTCCCCAGCCAAGAAGGGAAGGCAACTAGCATTTCTTGAGCACCTGCTTTGCAGGATGTTTTCACTTAATCTCCTGCTAACTCTGGGCTTTATGAATACCTCCTTGTTACAGCTGAGAAACTAGAACACAGAATCACCCAGCTGTGGAGGGAGAGGGACCCAGATCTCTAATGCTAAAGCCTACTCTTTCTGCCACTCCAGGGTGTGGTTGTAAAAGATTAGGCTTCCAACATACCCTGGCTACATTTTGACATGAACCATAAGTCACCCTGTCACTGAACCTTACTCTCTGCCTGGGACACAGAGCTAAGAACTGACCTCTGGTCTCAAGGAGCTCCCAGGTGAGCCTGGCACCAGTGCCGAGACCCAGGGCAGAGGTAGCATTTCAGCTACATCCTAAAGGACATCCTAGGAGTTGCCCTGGAAAGGGGGTGGGGAGGGGGGCTGCTCCAGCAAAGGAGACAGCCTTGGGAGTCTTAGGGGTCCTGGGACTCTGAATGTCAGTCTTGATTATTAAAAATGACTTTGATCACTGTTGTCAAACTTTATCAGAAAATTACCCACACCTGGGCCCCTCCACAAACCAGTTATTCTCCCCAGGTGGAGCGGAGCCGCTGCTTTAGACTCTTGTCCCGGCATCCAAGTGCTGAGGTTGGTCTTGGGGCCTGCTTTGCCCAGGGTCTCCTGAACCCCTCTGTCATCGGGCACTGGTCCACTGCAGGCCTGCGAATCTGGGCTCCACCTGCAGCCCAGTCCCGGCCTCTGACTGGTCTTTCCCATCTCCCTCAGCTAATGGAAGCCCTAAAGGAGCAGGAAGAGATCAACTTCCGGCTGAGGCAGTACATGGACAAGATTATCCTCGCCATCCTAGACCACAACCCCTCCATCCTCGAGATCAAACACTGAGACAACGGGGCTGGCTGCAGAGCGGCCTCAGGACCCCAGACCAAGAGGCAGACCCCGCCCCACGATGCAGGCCTGGGCCCGGCCTCACACTCACACTGTAAATGTATCGCCAGCCACCATGCATACATTTGCTGGTGTATGTGGGGGGGCCATGCACGCGAGCGAGGGTGAGCGTGGGCTGTGGCTGTGGATGACATCTGCACAGTTAGCTGTCCATGCACTTTGTGGCCTCTTTGCAAGGGGCAGAGGGTCCTGGCAGTGGGAGGCGACAACGTCTGCTATCAGGAGTTACTGTAATAACAAGATCTGGAAGCTTGCGTTTCAGATGCTGGATAAAATGATTCTACCTCTGGAGATAAGGATTAAAAAATACTCTAGCAAGACAGGCTCTTTCATCCCACTCCTGTTCCCCTGAGAGTGGGAGCAAAATTGTATCTTTCCCAGGAGTCTGGACACCTCACAGTGTGTCCTCACCAACCTTTTTGGCCACCTTTCGAGCGCAGGTATTGAAGCTCAGAGAGGAGGCAGGCGTGTTGCAGGGACTGTGAGCAGAGCCCCTCGCTGAGCCCCCGCCCGGCCGCAGCACTCCATGCTGCATTGATCTTTCCCAGGAGTCTGGACGCCTCACAGTGTGTCCTCACCAACCTTTTTGGCCACCTTTCGAGCGCAGGTATTGAAGCTCAGAGAGGAGGCAGGCGTGTTGTAGGGACTGTGAGCAGAGCCCCTCGCTGAGCCCCCGCCCGGCCGCAGCACTCCATGCTGCATTTGCACAGTGTCTGAAGGACTCGGGTTTGCAGAGGCATGACACGGGGCCATCCTTGTTCCATAGTGTTCTTGGCATTTTTGGAGTTCTCCATTCACTCCCCCATTATTGCTTCCCTTCCCCTTTCTGTTGCTGTTTTGTCTCTAAGACAATGAAAAGCAGCATTCACTTGGGTGTAAAATGAAGGGATGAAAAGGAGGAATAAAAAGAGCTTTGGGGGAGGGGGTGTCTAAGGCAGGTGTCAACATCGGGCAACCAAAGACATGCTTTTCAGGGAGGGCCCCCATCCCAGTCAGGTTCCTTTCCCGTGGCTGCATCCTAAGACAGGTGCACAGGTGGGCCGTATCGCCGTGCTCAGCAGTCTTGGTTCTCCGTGCAGTCTGGTGGTGTAGGCCTGCGGTTTCGATTCCAGAATCTGAGCTCTGGCCTCCGCTCAGGTGGTTAGAAACACACCCGTACCTGGTTCCCAGTCAGGGGAGTGAATGCTGTGCTGGTGGGAGACACAGTCGGGAAAGCTGCAGTGACGTCCTAGTCTTCCATCCTTCTGACACATGGTGGGAATTCACGCTATGGATTTTTAATGTGACCTTTTGTTCTAGGCAGCTGGGAGTAGGTGCGGTGCTTCCCTTTGAGTTTTCCAGTTCATCTCAATTTTATGTGGCTTGTGATTCGTTTCCTTAATCCAAATATATATATAAACATGTATGGCCTTATTTTACCCCTGCAGTTTATTTTCTTCAGCACAGCTGGTGTAAAAAGGAAGATTTGGGCATGCTGGGGTGGGGGGGCAGGGGTCATGGGGGAGATGTACACAGAGAAGAGAGGGCAGTAAAGGGTGACGAGGGGATCTGGGGACTTGGGTGTGCTTCCTGCTTGACAAAGGCAGGGCTGTGGCCAGACTGATCTTCATTCCATTCCAGTCAACTTTTGCTTTTGTTGGATCTCATTTCTTTTTAATCATGTATGGGACATGTTTCATGCTGCAAGTAACGGGGTTGAACTGGTCTGACCCAGGACGGTGGAGCCACCCACACCAGGAAGACTGGGTGAGGGTCTGTCTTCTGGAGTCTCCTGAGCCCTTAGGACACAGGTGTCCTTGGGCTCTCCTGAGGGCCTGAAAAGAAGCAGGCAGTGAAAAGAGGCCTGAGGAGTGGTCTCTTGGGAATTGCCTACAAGGAAGGAATGGCCACAACAAATCACGATGTAGGTTTGGTCTAGGAGCCCTGCAGAGAGGCCAGCCAAGTCGGTCCTGGTCCATGGGAGGCTTACCCCAGGGATGATATTTTATATATGAAATAAAACAGCTGCATTGGTGTGGAATTCCAGAGAAGGCCAGAGTGGCCTGAGTTACATACAGTCACACTGTGGGAAGGAATTGCTGCTGCAGGAAGAGGGGTGGAAAAAGCTGTCAGCCGAGGCGTTCTGCCAGCTCCTCCCTGTAGGGGGCGCCCTGGGAGCAGACACTGAGAGGGCACCGAGTCTGAAAGGCCCTTCTGGACCTAGTGTGGTGCCGGTGGGGCCTCTGGAAGAGGCTGACTTCTTATGAGAGACCGATTTCCACCTAACACACACCTGAGTTCAATCCAACTGTCTTACCTTCCTCAGCCAGAATGCATTTCTTATAACACCTAGTCTGTCAACTTGGCTTTTTAAGACATAACATGTTTTTAAAATGCTCTTCTGAGCTTGGAAGATAGTCTTGGGGTGGGGGGTGGGGGACTGGGCAGATGCCCTAGGCGTCCCAGCTCCACAGCCCCTGAGCAGGCTCCAGAGCTCTGGGGGAGACAGAGCCTGCTCTCTTCCAGTGTTTTCTGCCTCCTTCATTCTCTTCCCAGCTGGAAGTTGTGCCCCTATCAGTAGTGGGACTGCTAAATAGTAGAGAGGAGGCCCCATTCAATTTGAATTTCAGGCAGAAAACAAATAATTTTAAAATAACTATTCCACACAATACTTAAGGACATATTTAAGATGGGGGAGATTTTAAAAATTCTGATGACTGGGCTAAATCCCCAGACTTTCTAGTTTTATTGGTGTGGGTGTGGACCGGGCAGGCATAGGAAATTTTTAAGAGCTCACCAGGTGATTCTAATGTAATTGGGTGTCCTGGAGGAAGGGGGGAGATTGTTTTTGTTGTTTGTTTTTGCTAAACCTGACAACCTTATGAAGTAGGGATCAGTAGTACCTTGTCTGAAGTTTAGAGATTTTTTTGAGTGGGCTGAGGGTTTCTTTAGTAGATTCACATTTTACATGACACTGAACCGTACTTGAATTCAGTTGGAAGTCAAAATTAGCTCAACCGGCCGGGGGGGTCTATGTACAGTGTTTAGTAGAAAAGGAAGCATCTTCTGGTCCAGCTAATCCCAATTCCTTGGGAGGGTATAAGAAAGTTCTAGTAAAAATGTTTTCTTCTTTATCTTTTAACTTTGAATTGGCTAGTGTTAGATCTAGGTTATTTCATTTTAAATTAGTAAGAAATAATTTTTTTTTTTCCTTTTTGTCTTTTTTCGTGACCGGTAATGGGATCGCAACCCTCGGTGTCGCGCCCGCACCGCGCTCAACCAGTGAGCGGACCGGTCTCTATATGGGATCCAAACCCTCGGCAGGAGCACCGCCACGCTCCCAAGCGCCACACTCTACCGAGTGCGCCACCGGGCCGGCCCGTAAGAAATAAATTTTAAAAATAAGACCTGACAGAACTTTCCCCTCCACCAAAATAAAATATATTAGATTTTTTTGAAAATTGTCAGTGGGGAAATTCCATTTGCTTAAATTTATTTCTGGCCCATTAAAAATAGAAACAAAAGCTCAAGAACCTCCCAAAGCACTGGGACCTAAAACAGTAGTTTTTAACTTTGTGCATTGGACTCATCTGGGGAAACTTTAAAAATTTTCACGACTAGGCTGCACTCCTAGAGGTTTGGAATTAATTGGTGTGGAGCGTGTCCTAGGTATCTAGAGTTTGAAAGACATCTCCAGGTGATG
>NW_007726245.1:935980-943419 GCF_000696425.1 Galeopterus variegatus
ACACTCTACCGAGTGCGCCACCGGGCCGGCCTGTAAGAAATAAATTTTAAAAATAAGACCTGACAGAACTTTCCCCTCCACCAAAATAAAATATATTAGATTTTTTTGAAAATTGTCAGTGGGGAAATTCCATTTGCTTAAATTTATTTCTGGCCCATTAAAAATAGAAACAAAAGCTCAAGAACCTCCCAAAGCACTGGGACCTAAAACAGTAGTTTTTAACTTTGTGCATTGGACTCATCTGGGGAAACTTTAAAAATTTTCACGACTAGGCTGCACTCCTAGAGGTTTGGAATTAATTGGTGTGGAGCGTGTCCTAGGTATCTAGAGTTTGAAAGACATCTCCAGGTGATGCTAATGTGCAGCCCAAGGTTGAGACCTTGTCCTAGAAGATTGTTAGCCAGAGGTAGAGAAAATGGTAGAAATGACTGTTGGGCTGGTTAAGTAAGCCAAGTGCTGGACGCCAGCAAGTTCTCCTGCTGGGATGGTGGTTTTTCTGGTATGTCTTTGAAAGATCCTTGCTCCCAAGATGAGACGCCAGATGCCTTCAGGAGCTGGTGGATCCAGCTGTCCTCTCTAGCCTGGAGGTTAAACTTGAGTGGGTGGGTAGGATCTCTGTCTGGTGTCCCTGGAGTCGGTGTGTTGGGACATATTGGCCACAGGCCCATTCCAAAATGGGGGTAGAGAGTCAGTTGGGAGCTAAGTGGGTTGTCCCCCTGAAAGCAGCCTCAGAAATTGTAGCCCCCACTTGCATATCTGAGCAGGAAAGGGGCACTGGATTTGTGAGGTTTGCCTCTGATCTGTTTTCTGACTGGGTAGATGAGGGACGCCCCAGCTCCTGCCCTGTCAGTAGCCAAACCAGCATCCTGGCTCACACCCTGGAGGCTCCAGAGGCTAGTTCACTGGCGAGTCTAATTCCTGGTCCATCCAGATCTTGGTGGTCCAGGGAGGCACAAATGTGGGCTCTTTGTTCCAATGAGGGACTTAATAGCCGGCAAAGGCTTGAAGCAAGGAGGAATTAAGCCCTCTTTGTGCTGTGTGTGTGTGTTAATGCATGAGCAAATTTAAACCCAAAAACTAACTCTAGATGTGATTGGAACAGGGAAAAGTTTTGTGTGGTCACTGTGCCAAGGAATTGACTTCGATCACCAGGCAGATCCAGGGTGACTTCTGTAGGGCTATGGTGGATTCTAGATGGAGGTGAGGAGCCATTGAGGACTTCAGTGCTGGTATCCTCCAGTCTTTCCTCCCAGACCCTGGCTCTTTCTTTGGGAACCAGGGCATCCCCCCTATGGAGACACTTCAGGCTAGGAAGACTGAGGCCTGTCCTCCCAAGGGGCCTCAAGTTAGAGGGCCATGTCCTCACCAGGTGATTTCAAGTACTGATCTCAGGGACCTCTCAGGTCCCGACATCCTGCTCTGAGTGTGCATGTGTGAATGGAGTGGGCGGCAGGAAGCAGGAGAGGCTGGAACCACGGGCCTGTCCTACTTGCACAGCAGGACAACACTGAAGCTCTTCTGCCATCCTCTCTGCTGTCCACCTGAGAAAATAGGCCACTTACTAGGAAGGTTTGTTTCCAAAAACGCAGACCCTGGTGAAGTGTGGTGCCACCGTACTCACCAGGCCCTGGATTTCCCATGACCTCGATGCTCCAACCTTGTAGCTCATTCTCTTTCCATTGTGACTGGAAAGTAGGGACATCTGCCCCAGAGCCACCAGTGGGGATGGCATCCCGGGCCACCTCTCCTGCAGGAGTGGGTGCTGTTGTCATTGGGGTGCCTGGCCTCCTGCTGGGACCGATCTGCTTTGCTGTGCTGCATAGGCCATGTTTTTGTCTGCATGGTTTGGGGTCTTTGTGCCTTTTCTTCCCTTTCACCACTGTACAGGATTTTCCACATTGCCCACTGCCCCCTTTTCTACATCTCATCTACGCTGGCCTTTCCCAAGCCCTATAAATGTGTACAAACAGTGTCCTACTTTGTATCCACGTGCCTCCACGTGAGACCTCCCAGGCCAGGCCTCCCGGGCACACGTATCCACAAGGATCAGGCCCTGCTTCCCTCCGCTCACTCAGCTTTGTAGATTTGGTAACTGTGTACAGAATCTTTATTGTCTTAAGTGTCAGGGGGCTAGGACCCACTTAGTCCCTTATCTAGCCTGCAGCTAGTTTAGAAGCCTTGCATCCCAGCAAAGGGTAACTTTGTGTAAAGCTACTTCTCCCACAAACCTCTTCCTGTGTTGATGTCAGTGTTCGGCTGAGGGAACCTTTTAACCTGGGTTGTCTCAGTCTGCAGCAGATACGTGCACCCCTGCTGCCCCTACAGGAGGCCCTGGCTGTGTGGCTCCCAGTGCTTGGCAATGGGCCTGGGTTTAAGGCCACCACATCTGGTGTCTAGAACAGCTGTGGACCCCCAACTAGGCAGATGGAAGAGGCTTTTTGCTACTTTCCCTGCCTGCTATTAACACCTGCCCAGCTCTTCCATGTCTCCACGTCTGCTGAAGGTGCTCAGACCAGAGTGCCATTAAATACCCAACTGGTGTCAGGACCTCAATGGGACAGTGCGTTGCCAAGGCCTTGCTCGCAGCCTGTTGGCTCCCTTCCTTCTAGCTCTTCCCCTTTCTTGGCTGGGTCTTCTGGGGCTCAGGTGGAATGAACTGCATGTGTGGCCTTGTGCCCAAGGGTTTGTTGGATGGCTTTTAACTCTAGGTGGGATTCAACTTGAGCTTTTTACCCCAGGAGCCTGTCTGGAAACAGGCTTAGGTTTAGAGCTGGGGTGGGACCTCCATTTGCAGGCCCCAGAGGGGAGAGCGTCAGGTGAGGCCCCAAGGCTGCGTCCCAGGCCCTGGATCTTCACCTCCAGCCTGCTTCCAACTGGAAAGGACCAGGCTCTGGGTGGCAGGCTCCTTTCAGGGCACTGTAATGTACACACCAAGGTGTAAATAAACAGTTTGCTCTTCTTGCCTGACTTGACTGCGAGTTTCTGTGTTTGGCGTTGAGAGGGCAGAAGAAGTGAGGCCTCTTCCAGGGCTCTTTGGGACAGTCAGTCTCCTTTAGGAAAAGCAGGCCCAGCCCAGTGTGCAATTCCCGGAGTATCCCCCAGGGGTAGGGTGGAGCAGGGGTCACCCTCCAGTTCCTTGTGTTAGCCTGCTGACCCTAGGGGAGAAGATGTGGATCCCAGAAGCCCCTCTAATGCCACCATCCCAGCCACAGGGCTGTGATGTTTGAAGACTCTCTCCTCACTGCAACCATGTTCTTTTTCAGCGAGGGCCTCCCGGGGGTCTGATGGGCTCTAAGTGCGACACTTCCTCCATGTCAGCCATGAAGACCACCCTGAGTCACAGGTCCAAGTCCTCCACTCCAGCCTGGTTTCAGACCTGCCACCACTAGTCTTTGCCACACCCTAAGGTACCAAGGTGACTCCAGGTTGGCTCACCCAGATCCCCAGATTTCTCCTGTTGGGCTGGGTCACAGACCCTTCAAACCTGTTGTGCAGACTGGGTCACAGACCCCTTGTTGGGCTGAGCTCACGTCCAAACAGACCCTTCAAACCTGTTGTGCAGACTGGGTCACAGACCCCTTGTTGGGCTGAGCTCACGTCCAAATAAAGCATGTCAACCTTGCCAGTGGCTCCCAGAATCTTTTTCCAACTACCTAGTTAATGACCTACATATGAGGGATCTAATAAAGCATGTCAACCTTGCCAGTGGCTCCCAGAATCTTTTTCCAACTACCTAGTTAATGATCTACATATGAGGGATCTGTGACCCAGTCTGCACAGGATTGGTTTGAAGGGTCTGTGACCCAGCCCAACATCTCCCCTCTCTGCCCCTTCCTGTTATTATACAATTTTAGGTATTAAAGGGGTGTCATAGGCCACCCAGGCCCAGCATCTTGGCTCAGACCCTCCAACTCCCAACACAGGTCCTGTGCTGTGGGTGGACAGACAGCTCCCCACTTGTTGGATTTACATGGTCTTTGGGGCTCATGGGAGTCACCTTCCAATACTGGGGGTTGTGTGTTTCTCTGGACCTTTATTCCCTCTTTTCCAATTAAATTTGCCAGATTCAGCAAATAAAAAAAATACAGGGGGCCGAGCCCGTGGCGCACTCGGGAGAGTGCGGCGCTGGGAGCGCAGCAGTGCTCCCGCCACGGGTTCAGATCCTATGTAGGGATGACCGGTGCACTCACAGCACTCACTGGCTGAGCGCGGTGCAGCCGGTCTCAAAAAGGACAAAAAAAAAAAAAAATACAGGATGCCCAGTTAAATCTGAATTTTAGATAATCCAATGAGCCTCATCTTAACTTGATTACGTCTGCAAAGATCCTAGTTCCAAATAAGGTCAAATTAAGAGGTACCAGGACTTAGGACTTCAATATATCTTTTTGCAGGGACACAGTTCAACTCACAACACCTGGTAAAGGAGGTTATTGGAAATTGCCTCAGTTTACCATTCTGGAAAGAGTTGAGAGCAAGCAACTCGTGTGTATAGCTTGTACCCTCTACACAGGCACGCTCCCCACTGACCAGTCTTGGAGAACATTTCTTGACAGTTCTTACTATTACAAATGACATTATCCCTACACCTCATAGAGGTCACAACACCCGCAAAGGTGTTTCATGGTTGATCCCAACAACTCAGCAGGCCCTCAATTAGAGGACCTTTTAGGATCATGGGCTGGGCCCAGGCCAAAGTCTCCTGAATGGTCAGAAATAACTGAGCACAGAAATCACTCAACCAACCACATAATGTACTAAGCACCACTGTGTGTGCCAAGCTCTGTGCCAGGCACTAGGGGTTGGTACAGGCAAGGCCTCTGTGCTCTGGGAGTCCCCTGGCTCCTGGAGGAGGGGAGAGACATAATGACTTACAGGGTGATGAGCAGCACCAAGGGGAAGGTCGGGGGGGCTTTGAGAGCTGCGGGCAAGGGGATAGAGCCCCGTCGGAGGTCAGGGACAGCTATCCCCAAGGAAGGGGCTTTTCAGTGGGGCCCTGAAGGATTGCAGTGTCTAAGGGAACCACACGAGGAGACTTGTAGAAAGCGCAGCCTTTCCAGGGTCCTGTGGCTGGGAGGTGGATGGAAAGGTGGGGGTGGGGAGGGTGCAGCCTGGTGGTCCAGGGGTGCATCTCTCATTCATCCTTTAAGCAAATGTTTCATAAACCCTACAGGATGGCCAGTGTATGGGGAGGTGCTGGACTTAACAATAGCAATCAAACAGACTTACTCTCCATCCTCACCTCACAGCGAGCTTCCAGAATCTACAAGAGAGGCTCTTAATCCCTGGCTGCATGTTGGAATCACCTGAGGGAGTTAAAACCACCGCGCCCAGCAATTCTGATTAGGTTGGTTGGTCAGGGGCGGGGCTTAGATGCTGGGATTTTTTTCAGGCCTCCCCAGGTGCTTCCGGTGTGTAGCCAGAGGTAAGACTCATTGGTGTTTAACAAGGGCACCTAGAACCACTTGAGGAGTCATGGGAGGTTTTACCTGAGACTTGGAGGAGGCGAAGGAGATAGCCCGGTAAGGAGATTGGAGAGGGGACAGGAGAGGAAAGGGCAGAACCGGGAAAGGGAACAGCAGGTACAAAGGTGTTCGGTGGGGAGGAAGTAAAAGCCAGATGGCACAACAGAGAGCAGGACTGTGGGGACCACTCTGAAGGACCGGAAGCCAGGGAGTGGCCTGGTCAGGTCTGAGTTTCAAAGTGGGGCAGCGAGAGATGAAGGCAGCCTGGACTGCCCTAACAGAATACCAGACTAGGAGGCGGAAACAGCACGTACTTGTTTTCTCACAGTCCTAGGTCCTGGAAGTCCAAGATCAAGGTGCCATTAGGGTTGGTTTCTGGTGAGGCCTCTCTCCTCTGCGTGAAGACAGCCACCTTCTCAGTGTGTGCTCACACGGCCTTTTCTCTGTGTGCACATAGAGATGCAGAGAGAGTTCTCTGGTGTTTCTCGGGAGGACACCAGTCTTATTGGATTAGAATCCTGCCCTTATCACCTCACTTAACCTTAATTACCTCCCCCAAGGCCTCATCTCCAAATACAGTCATATTGGGGATTAAGGCTTCAAGTTATGAATGGAAGGAGAGTGACAAAATGCAGTCCACAACAGGCGAGATTTCTTTTTCTTTTTGCTGTATGATAATGAGAAGTTAGAATCAGCAGGTTTTGGTGATCGTTTGGGTGAACCTCAGTGAACTCATGTCTCCAGAGGATGACTAAACTACACCCAAAGGTGGAAAAAGCCATTCTTGCAGCCCCTCACTTTCAAAACCAGGCTTCAGGCCAGAGCCTTCAGGATCAACAGCAGCAGCCGCGGACCCAGCAGCTGGGCTGCTCTGCGAGGGCCGAGGCACGTTCCTCCGGTTTGGTCAGTCCAGCTGATTGTCTGCTCTTTGGAGCCCTGGGGAAGCAGGATTTAGCACCATCCCTTCTTCTACCGCCCTCCCCTCCCCAATCCCTGTGCCTAATGCCATGCTTGGCCATGAGGTGGTTAACAATAGCTTACATTTATGTAGGGCTCGCTCTGCGCCAGGCAGTGTTCTAAGTGCTTCGCATGTGTTGCATCATCTAATGCTCACAACTTCCTGTGAGGTGGGTAGTCTGACAGGTGAGGAAACCGAGTCACCACAGCTGACCTCACTGGCCACAAGCTACCCAGGACTCAAGCCCAGGCAGCTGGTAAGCAGAAGAGTTGACCCAGAGCAGAACTTGAACGACTTACCCAAGGTTGCCCAGACTGGCGACAGGTCACTGAGAAGGGAAGGCGGCAGGGAGAAGGCAGGACACATGCTGAGTCCTAGAGCCAGGGCCAGCTCCCCGTGAGCAGGGGGGCTGTGAAGAGGGCATGCGGGAGGAGGCGGGCACTGCTGGAACAGCAGCAGGGAGCGGGGAACTTGCAATCCTGTTTGCACTTAGGAGGAGCAGGAGGAGAGGCCGACGAAGGATGGCGGTTCCACTGTGGGTCAGTCAGCCTGGCTGGCTGGGCTGTGCTTAAGGTGGGCTGAGGGGGTGAATAGTGCACTGAGTCCACTGGGCGAGGTTGTGGGCTCTAGGGCCCAGGAACTCTGGAGCCAGCTTCAACCGGGCCTTCCTGGAGCCAACCAGGTAGCTGGGATTGGGGCTGCAGGAAGTTCCCCTCACTTTCTTGCTACCCTTGGTTTGGCCCTGGCTCTCACTCCAAACCCCAAGCTCTGTCTCAGGCTCCATGACGTTGGTGTGGCGTTTGGGTTGGGGGCGAAAAAGGTGCTGGAGTTTCTGAAAGGCCCAAACCCAGAGTGCAAAGTCACTGAAATATGAGCCCATTTCCCACTACCTGTTTGAAGCCACCAAACCCAGGGGAGCCTGTGGACCGTCTCCCCTGCTTTCTAGCCCAACCGGCCCCCTCTGGGGAGGACATAACTTCTTTTTTTTTTTTTTTTTTTTTTTTTTTTTTTTCCGTTTC
>NW_007726245.1:943980-947174 GCF_000696425.1 Galeopterus variegatus
CCCCTGCTTTCTAGCCCAACCGGCCCCCTCTGGGGAGGACATAACTTCTTTTTTTTTTTTTTTTTTGTTTTTTGTTTTTTTCCGTGTCCGGCAACGGATCGCAACCCTCAGTGTTGCCCCCGTACCGGACCGGGGACCGGCAACGGGATCGCAACCCTCGGTGTTGCTCCCGCGCCTCACTCAGCCAGTGAGCGGGAACCGGTCTGTATGTGGGATCCAAACCCTCGGGCGGGAGCGCCGCCGCGCTTCCCAAGCGGCACACTATCCAGTGCGCCACTGGGCCGGCCCGAGGACATAACTTCTTTGACTCTGCTGTCGTCACTTGGCCATGAGTTCAGGATTGGCTTTTGCATATTATCAGTTCAGCAGGATACCCCAGACCAAAAGCTGGACTTTACCACTCTCTGGCAGAGTCTGGGCCAGACCCTCAGTCCTTTGTTTTGCAGTTGCGGGGAGCGGGGAAGAGAGGGTGTGAACATGGACTCAGGAGACTATCAGGGCTGGAAGGGGTCTGGGAGAATAGCTGGTCCAACCTTGTTTCACAGGGAGCCCTCAAGGTGAGTCAGTTTTTTGAGATGGGGGTAGTGGTGGAGACAAAGGAGACCCACCTCATATCTCTGCATCCTCTGGAGGAGCCAGCCCCAGGGCCGAGTCCAATCAGTCTCTACACTCAGAGTCACAGAGCCAGTGAATGACAGGTGTGATAGAAAGTCTCCAAAGATGGGGCCGGCCCGGTGGCGCACTGCTACAGTGCGCCGCTTGGGAAGCGTGGCAGCGCTCCCGCCGAGGGTTCGGATCCCACATATAGACCGGCCGCTCACTGGCTGAGTGAGGAGCGGGGGCAACACCGAGGGTTGCGATCCCGTTGCCGGTCCTGGTCCGGTGCGGGCGCGACACTGAGGGTTGCGATCCGCTGCCGGTCACGAAAAAAGACAAAAAAGGAAAAAAAAAAAAAAAAGAAAGTCTCCAAAGATAGCCACCATCAGCTGAATTCCCTCTCTATGTGCAGGCCACTCCCCCAGTGAGAGGTGGGGTTTATTTCCCCTCCCCTTGAATCTGTGCTGGCCCTGTGACTGCTTTGATGAATAGGTGCAAAAATGCATTACTCGTGGCAGAAGTGACATCTGAGTTCTGGCCTTAAGAGGATTAGCAGCTTCTCTTTCCTTTTGAAATGCACCTTCTTGGAAAACCCAGCTGCCCTGCTATAAGGAATCTCAAGCAGCCACATAGAGAACTGAGGACCCAAACCAATAGCCCCAACTAAGCTCCCAACCAGAGCCAGCACGTGAGTGAGACCATGTTGGGCCTTACAACCACCCAACACCCCAGCCAACATCAATAAAAGCAGAACTGCCTGGTCAACTCACAGAACCATGAAAAATAACGAGCTGTTTTAAGCTCTAAGTGTTGGGATAGTTGGTTACACCTCAGTCAATACCTGAAACAACAAGTCTTCCACAGTTTCCTCTCTACCAGGCTTCCTCTCAGAAGACCACCCTTCCAAAAGGAATCCACCCAAGCAGGACCAGAATGACTTGTCCATCAGTCCCCTGACCTCAACCAAGTGGATCTCTTACTGTCCAGGAGCCCCATGGAAAAATCCTGACTGTCCACCACAGCAGGATCATGCTCAGAGAAAGAAAGACCCCCAAAGGCCATAGCTACTCGGGGGTGATGCTTGCTGAGGATCCTGCCTTCTTTGGGGGCTTCTGAGGAGGCCCAATGTTATTTATCCCACAATGCACCCACAATGTAAGCCTTCCCTGCCCCTTTAAGCATTTTGTTGAGTGAATATTCTACCTACAAGTAGAAGCGTCAGAAAAGGGTAACTGAACTAAAATACTGAACAGGGGATAAAAGGAAGATTTTTAAAAAGCAGTGTAGCTTAAATGTCTAAAAATGTGGCCATATACTCTGCAAAAGGCTTCAAGTTGCATTGACTTTTCCCATTAACAGCAGCCTTAAATTAGAGCTTTCATGGTGGCTGTGAAACTTGATCAGAGGCAAAAGTGTCAAGTTGCTACTGCACCAAAGGAAAAAGGGTCAAGCTGGCATTTCACTCCCTGCTAACTTTAGCAGTGAATAATAAAGAACGTTGTTCGATTTTTAATTAACGCAGGACTGTGGCTAAGGGCTAACTCTCCCATTTTGTAGACGAGAAAACAGACTAAGTGATGGCTGAGGGGACACTAGGCACGGCCCATGCCATTTACCCAGCATCTCTGAAGTTTTATCTACTCCCTACAAATAACCACCAGCCCAAAAACCTGTATCAATGAGTTGTTATTACTATGTAACAAACCACCCTCAAATCGTAGTGAGTTACAATAAGAATGTTGTTTTCCTGACTCTGGTAGGCTGGCAGTTCCTCCGCTGGGTGTGCCTGGGCTCCCTCCGGCAGCTGCATTCCACTGAGGGGTCAGCTGGGTTGGAAGGTCCGAGATGGCCACCTGACATGGCTGGCAGGTGTGCTGGCTGTTGGCCGGGGGGACTCCTTGCGGCCTCTCATCTGTCGGCAGCTACACCGCCTGCCTCACGTGGCCTCCTCACGACAGTGTTCTAACACAGGGGAGGCAGAAGCTATAAGGTCTCTTGAGGCCTGAGCTTCAGAACTTACAAAACATCCCTTTCGTCTCATCCTTTTGGTCAAGCAAACCCCGTAGCCAGTCTGCACCAAAGAGGGGGAAAATAGAGTCCACCTCTGGATAAAAAGCTGCAACAAATCTGTGACCGCATTTAACCTACCACACCTCTCTACTAAAAATTGCAACCCTCCCTCCCCACCCCCACAACTTCCTATCCTTCTTCCCTAGTTTATTTTTCTCTCTAGTACTTAACACCATCTGATATGTATGTATTTCTTATTTATTTAAGAATGGAAGCTCCATGGGCCGGCCCGGTGGCGCACTGGATAGTGCGCTGCTTGGGAAGCGTGGCGGCGCTCCCATCCGAGGGTTCGGATCCCACATACGGACCGGTTCCCGCTCACTGGCTGAGCGGGGCGCGGGAGCAACACCGAGGGTTGCAATCCCGTTGCCGGTCCCCGGTCCGGTACGGGGGCAACACTGAGGGTTGCGATCCGTTGCCGGACATGGAAAAAAGACAAAAGACAAAAAAAAAAAAAAAAAAAAAAAAAAAGAATGGAAGCTCCATGAGGGCAGGGATCTGTGCTGTTCACTGCTGGGGCCCCAGCA
>NW_007726245.1:948087-953258 GCF_000696425.1 Galeopterus variegatus
AAAAAAAAAAAAAAAAAAAAAAAAAAAAAAAAAAAAAAGAATGGAAGCTCCATGAGGGCAGGGATCTGTGCTGTTCACTGCTGGAGCCCCAGCACCAAGAACAGTGTCTGGCACATAGTAGGTGCTCCATGAGGATTTGTTGAAAGAATGAATGACTGGATGCTCTTACACTGCATGAAGGTGAGTGTGGCCTGATGCTGTCCACTAGGAGCACTGTGTTCCAGAACCAGCTCTCACCATTTGGTCAAGTTTCAGAGTATCGTACCAGTGAAAAAGTTCTATATTAAAAATAGTGCATATAAGTTTGGGAAACAGAAGTCAGACAACACGCTTAGGGTTGCTCATTCCTGGAAAAAAGACAAAATCAGGCTCCTAGGTCTACTCAGCTGAGAAGTAGACCTGGAAAGACCCACAGTGACCCCACCAAGGAACAACCACAGTGTGGCCCAGGGTTGATGGTGACTCATAGCAGGGGTCAGAGGGGAAGGATTCAAGAATTATTATTTTTTAGGGTTTTTAGAATAGATTTTTTTTTTAGAGCAGATTTAGGTTCACAGCAAAATTGAACAGAAGGCACAGAGTTTATATACCCCTCTCCCCACCCATCCCCATGCACAGCCTCTCCCACCATCAACATCTCCCACTAGAGTGGTACATTTGTGACAATCGATGAACCTACACTGACACATCATTATCACCCAAAGTCCATAGTTTACATTAGGGGTCACTCAATGTTGTACATCTGTGGGTTTTGACAAATGTATAATGACATGTATCCGTCATTGTAGTTTCATACAGAATAGTTTCACTGACCTGAAACTCCTTTGTGCTCTATCTGTTGATCCTCCCCTCCCCGCAAACCCTGGCAACCACCGGTCCTTTTACTGCCTCCATAGTTTTGCCTTTTCCAGAATGTTATGTTACTTGAATCACAGTATGTAGCCTTTTCAGAGTGGCATCTGTTTCAGTCCATTTTGTGTTGCTATAAGAGAACACTACAGACTGAGTGTATTAGTCCATTTCCTGTTACTTATAGCAGAATACCCCAAACTGGGTAACTTATAACACAATAAAACTTATTTCTTTATTTGAAGGCTGGGAAGTCCAAGGTCCAGGGGCATGTTAGGTGAGGGCCGCCTTCTTGGTTGTAACTTTCTGCAGTCCTGAGGTGGTAAGGGGTATCACATGGTGTTAACGCACTCATTTGCTCTCCTTACAAAGCCACCAGTGCCACTCCTGTGGTAGCTCACTCATCCATTAGCCCATGAATCCATGAATGAATTAATCCATTCATGAGGGCAGAGACCTCATGATCCAATCACCTACCAAAGTCCCTACCTTTTAACACTGCCACATTGGGGATCAAGCTTCCACATGAGCTTTGGAGGGGGACAAACATTCAGACCACAGCACCAGGCAATTTATTTATTTATTTTGGCAGCTGGCAGGTATGCGGATCCGAACTCATGACCTTGGTGTTATAAGGTTACCCATTCTAACCAACTGAGCTAACCAGCCAGCCTTAGGTAATTTATAATGAACAGAAATTTATTGGTTCACAGTTCTGGAGTCTGGGAAGTCCAAGATCAAGGGGCTGGCATCTGTCAAGGGCCTTCTTCCTGCGTCATCCCATGGCAGAAGGGCAAAGGTGGAGGGGGGAGGTGCTGAACTCATAAGGAACCCACTCCCTTGATAACAAACCCACTCCTGCAGTAATGGCATTAATTCATTCATGAGGATGGTGCCCCCTTGACCCAAACACCTCCCACTAGGCCCCACCTCCCAATGCTGCTGCATTGGGGATCAAGTTTCCAACACACAAAGTTTGGGGAACACATTCAAATCCCAGCAGCTTCTTTCACTTAGTAATGTACATTTAAAGTTCTTCCATGTTTTTTCATGGCGTGGTAGTTCATTTCTTTCTTTCTTTTAATGGACTTAATTTTTTAGAGCAGTTTTAGGTTCACAGCAAAATCGAGTGCAGAGTACAGAGAGTTCCCATATACCCACTGGCCCCACACATGCACAGCTTCTCTGCACCACAGTGGTACATCTGTTACAATCAATGAAAAGATCTGTTATAATCAATGAAAAAGATCCATTTTTAAGGACATAGGAAATGCTTATCCTAGAAAAATCAGAACACTATGAAATATACAAATATGAAAATGAATCTGATTATCCTATTACACGAGGGTACTTTAAAAATTCGTGGATTCAGGATAATCTCAATCATTTTTTTTAAAAAGTTCATGTATTTGTATTTTTAAATTCTCTTTTTCCATAAAATTTTAAAAACTATTCTGTTGCACTAAAAAGAAAAAACAATTACCAATTGTAAGACTACATCAATTCTGTTATCATCCTGATTTCTGATTTGTTAAAATGTGAAAAAAAAACATGTATCTCAGAATAAACTAATTACATTGTTTTATACACACAGGATAAACACAATGTGCTTCTTTTTAGTGCTGCGACGTCAGGTTCTTTGAATTCTCCTCTTTGTGCTTTTGAAAATTTCCCTGTCTCTTCAACAAACGCTGCTGGGTAAACTGGAAATCCACATGCAAAAGAATGAAGTTATCTTATCTCATACCATATAAAATAATTAACTCAAAAAAGGTTAAAGACCTGAACATAAGACTCGTAACTATAAAAATCCTAAAAGAAAACATCGGGGAAAAGCTTCCTGACTTTGGATGTGGCAATGATTTCTTGGCTATGACACCAAAAGCAAGAATAGACTAATGGGACTACGTCAGACTTAAAAACTGCACAACAAAGGAAAAAACCAACAGGGTGAAAGGCAACATACAGAATGGGAGAAAATATTTGTAAGCCATATATCTGATAAAAAGGGGTTAATATGCAAAATAAATCTTAAACACTGGTACAATTCAACAACAAATAACTCAATTTAAAAATGGGCAAAGGACTCGAATAGACATTTCTCCAAAGAAGTTACACAAATGGGCAACGAGCACATGAAAAGATGTTTAACATCACTAATCATCAGGGAAATGCAAATCAAAACCACAATGAGATATTACCTCACACCCGTTAGGATGACCATTATCAAAACAAAACAGAAAACGGGGGGGGGCCGGCCTGTGGCTCACTCGGTAGAGTGTGGTGCTGAAACACCAAGGCCACGGGTTCGGATCCTATATAGGGATGGCCGGTTTGCTCAATGGCTGAGCGTGGTGCTGACAACACCAAGTCAAGGGTTAAGATCCCCTTACCGGTCATCTTTTAAAAGAAAAAACAGAAAACAAATATTAGCAAGAATGTGGAGAAATAGGAACCCTTGTACACTGTTGGTGAGAATGTAAAATGGCCTGCTATGGTAAACAATATGAAAATTCCTCAAAAAATTAAAAGTAGAATTACAATATGATCCAACAGCCCCACTTCTGGGTATATAGCCAAAATAATTGAAAACAGTATCTCATACAACTAAATTTGGTTCTTTAAAAAAAAAACAAAAAAACAGTATCTCAAATATATTTGCACACCTGTGTTCATTGAAGCATTATACACAATAGCCAAGAGATGGAAGCATCTGTCCGCCAACTGATGAGTGGATAAAATATGGTATGTACATACAATGGAATACAACTCAGCCTTAAAAGGGAAGGAAATCCTGTCATATGCTACAACATGAATGAAAATTCAGGACATTATGCTAAGTGAAATTAAGTCAGTCGCAAAAAGACAAATACAATTCCACTTACGTTAAGTATCTAAAGTAGTCAAACTCTTAGAAACAGAAAGTAGAATGGTGGTTGCCAGGGGCTTGGGGGTAGTGGGAAGGAAAATGGGAGTTGCTATTCAATGGTTTCAGTTTTTTTTATTTGTTTGCTTTGTTTTAAAAGAGATGACGGGTAAGGGGATCTTAACCCTTGGTGTTGTCAGCACCACACTCTCCAAGTGAGCCATGGAACAGCCCAGGGTTTCAGTTTTGCAAGATGGAAAAGTTCTAGAGACCTGTTACACAACAGTGTGCATACAGTTAACACTGCTGTACTGTACACATAATATGGTTAAGACGCTAAATTTCATGTTGTGTGGTTTTTTTACCACCCCCCCCCCAAAATTTTTTTTTTCTGGGTTTTCCCAAATCTTCACAATTTATATATTTTTAAAAGTTCTACACATAAATAAGGATGAATTTGGCAGTGGGGGTGGCAGGGTGGACAACAGCATGATTGGCCTTATTTGTGCTCCCTCCGGGAGTCGCTGGTATAGGGGAGAGCTGGGCACTGAGGAAAGCTGGCAGGTGGTCACCCCCTGCTGTCCCCAGTGCGCATCAGAGCCCTGCCCTGAGAGGAGGGTGTCTCTTCCTCCACCTCTCCTGGAGTAGATGTTGTGGCCACAGGCCAAACAAGGACAGAGGAACCTAATTTCTTTCTTCTCTCCCTCCCTCCTTCCCTCCCTTCCTTTTAAAAAAGTAAAAATAAAAGATCTATCAAAAAGAAGCATACAGTGTCATCATAATCACTCATGTTCCCAACCCTTCGTCTTTGCTTCTTTCAGAGTGGAAACAAAACATTACCAAGTCAAAGTCCCCTTTGTCCCCATCCCGTCTCCCTCTCTGCATATTTTTTTCCCATAAATGTTTACTTGCTTTAATGAACGGTACGCGCTGTCCCACACCTTGTCTTTTTTAATCCCATGGGCTTTAGCGCTCTGTCTATGCTGATCTCAGTCCTTTGAGTCCAGGTCGTTCCCTCTAATCGTATCTACTGTTCCACGGTAGGAGCAGACTGGCTCCTCCATTCGGGTCGCCTCCAGTCGTTCACTCTCACGAGCACTGTCGTCGAGAACATCCCTTGGGGCGTCTCCTTGTGTGCCCACATGGCTCTTCCCGGCAAGGCCGTCCGGTCTAAACAGATACTTACTCGGAGTCACCTCTGCCCGAGGACCGTGCCAGGGGTGAAGGGGAAGCGGGGAGCGAGAGGAACCGGGGACGGTGCTGCTTCCCAGATGGCCGCTCCATGCGGGGTCAGCGGGGGAAGGTCACCTGCACCGACCTTCCGCTGGACCCCTGGCGTCCCCCCCGACTGGGCCCGAGCTCCGCGCGCCGCCCGCGTGCCCGCCCACCCGGACGTTAAGGACCCGGCCGAGGTCACACGTCCCCGCCCCCGGCTCGCCGCATTCGAATCCCCCGC
>NW_007726245.1:953648-963755 GCF_000696425.1 Galeopterus variegatus
TCCCTCCACTGAGAGCTTCCACCGCTCGCTCGGCTGTCGGGCGCGGTGGCCAAGTGGTAAGGCGTCGGTCTCGTAAACCGAAGATCGCGGGTTCGAACCCCGTCCGTGCCTGGGGCCCGAGGTTGGGGCTTGGCCGTGGGAAGTTGTTCGTCTCCACGCACGCCGTCCCTTCCTTCTTCTACGTGGCGATTTTTCCTTTTCGGTTCTGTTCAGGCGTCCTTCTGTCCCTCCCCTCCCCCAGGCTCCGCGTCCTCGCACGCCCTGCCCGGCCCGGCCACAGCGCGCTGCCCGCGGGGCGCCACGTCTCCTCCGCTGCAGCCACACTGCGCTGGGTGGGATCATCTTCACTGGCACCGCCTGGTACACCGAGGCCCGAACTGAAGGGCCTGCGCTAGGCTTGGTGTCGCCAAGCAGCCACTCGGGTCCCGCTTGCTTTGAGGGTGTTGTGGCCGGGGGAACTTTCCAGAGGGAGCCACTGAGTGGTTTCTGGATTCTGTCTGCGCCGCCGCCTGCCTTCTTGTCTACGAAGCCAGCCATATCATTCAGCGGATGGGAGCTTATTTGTCTCGCAGCCCTGATGAACTGACCCTTTAAATCTGGCCGGCAGCCAGCTATGACACCCACAAGTAATCTCCAGGGGAAACGGCCGGATTTAATATAACATAACATTGAGTCCCTCCTCCCCTTCCTGGACCCTCTCTTTGATACGCTCCAGTCTGCCTGTCCCCCTCTTCGGTGGTAACAGCACTGAACATACTACTCCAGATAGTCTCACGAATGGAACTTCACCTTCCTCCTTCCACGTTCTGTACTTCTGTGAATGTGACCCCTCAAAAAAGCACATCGTGAAAATGTTACTAAATGCATATCAAAGCCCTTTCTGACAAGTGCCTTAGCCTAGACAGAGTCCGGATATTCAGGGATAGGAAGGAGAAAGGCCCTGCACTAGGATTCCTGATGAGAAGGCGCTCTGAGGCTGGACACTGAGTTTTCTGCAGTAGCTGGAGCAGAAAATTCCTCCCCAGCTGAGCAGGATGGATGAGCCAAGCCCAAGTCAATAAGAGAGGTACAAGGTACAGAAAAGGTCAATGTACAGATGTTGGGGAAACATGAGCCCCCAAAGGTGAAGGACCAGAGGCAGAAGTCAGGTATGGATACCAGGTCAAGGGTGGTGAGAGAAGATGGAAGTGAAGGCAAGTCAGGTACAAGCACCGGGGTGAGCCTGGGAACAGTGAAACCTTGCAATTACATCGAAGGCCAATGGATATCTACACTCGCTCTCTGGGGCCAGAGGTAGGTCCATTGGCTTAAAGGGTGAGGACAGATGTGAATGCAGGAGCAGAAAGACATCTATATTGATTTTATTGCATGATTTCCATTAAATCGCTTATATTCCCTGGGCTTCAACTTCCTTAATTACAAAACTTTAAAGTTGAAGGAGATATTTCCTGAATGCCTTGTGGCCTGAAATTCTAAGTTTCTATGTCAGAGCCTGGACATTGGAAAAGCAAGCGGACCTCAAGCCACCCCACCCATCTCTCTCATGGCTGCCAAGATGGTGAATCATAGTAGCCCCTTTCACACTCGGACCCAGCCATTGTGACTTTGTGATGGGATCTGTGTGATCCTGCCTTTCTTACCCAGTGGGTTATAATCAGTCCTCCCTGATGGGCAGGACAAGAGCTGCAAAGGCCCCGCCCCCTGCCAGTGTCCCCTGGCTCAGTCCTCCTCCTCCACAGGAGGAGAACACAGCGCCTCAGTGCTGCAGTTTGAGAGCCACGCAGGCAGACACAGTCATTTGTGGGCAGCTAAAACCTCCAGGATATTTTTAAAAATATAGTCTACTTTACATCAGGCCTGTTCCTTCCTGAGAGTGGATAGTACTTAGTTTAAAAGCAGAATTTGGCAACATATGTATTATACCTAATGCTGTGACTTTCAGTCCAGTGTTCCAGCCCGGAGAGATATATTTTAAAGTCTTTTATTACACAATAAAACATAAATTCAGAAACCACATAAATCAAATGAATGTCTTCATAAATTATAAGGGGAACATCATACAGTTCAGAGAATTTTTCCAGATACCCCAGAAACCTCTTTCATATGCCCCTTCCCAATCATAACCCCTGACAGCCATAAGTAACCATACCCTGTACTTTTATAGTAGTCACTTCCTTGTATTTTTATTTATCACCTAATTGAGCGCCTTTGCATCTTTATACCCTGTAGTTTAACTTTGCTCATTTAAAAAGAATGGATTATCTTTTAAGCTTTTTTTCAGTAAGTAGGATTCTTTTCCTTCCCTTTCATTTCTTTAAAATGTATCTATTGAGGAACATTGGTCATTTGACCTGTAGAGTTTCCCATAGTATACAGGTTTTGCTCACTGCAAACTCTTGATGCAGTCCACTAAATTCCTCTGTCCTTGTTATTTCCTGCAAATTAGCAACTAGATCCTGACACTGGATCAGAGTCAGGTTCAATGCCTTTGGCAAGACTCTGCTATCACCCCCTCTGAGAAGCCTGATTCCCCCAGGTAAGGAGTCACTCTGTTTCTTGTTTGGGACCCTCTGTGTGTCTCACACCATATTTGGGAGGTCTCTTGGGGCCAGGATAACAGTGTCTCATTCATATCTGTGTTTCCAGCACTTGGAACAGAGACAGATCTTGCACAAGGTAGATCCCTTCTTGGGGGGTTAGAGAAGTCTTCCTGTAGGAGGTGACTGCATGGCTACGCTCTTGCAGGATGAATAGGAATTCACCAGAGCACCACAAGATCTTGGGTATTTCTGCCCTCATTCAACCATCTTTGACACTCCAATATCATGATCTAGGTGGCTTCTAAGCAGGTCGGAGTACTTTTCTTTCCCCCATGGTCCCTCTAACCTTGGGTAAAATTGGTTTTTGAATTAAGAAACAAATACTCATTCTCTGTAGAAGGTTTTATTAGCAAACCCTAAAGGTGCACCCCCCTCCTTGGGACAAATGTTACCAATTTGGAATCATGGACTGATAGGAATGAAAGCAATCAGACAACCCTCTCATTTCGCAGCCACAGAAACAGGCAAAGAGAAGGGAAGTGATTTGTTCCAGGTCACCCAGAAAGTCATATGCTTTGGTGTGGGAAAAACACAAACTGTACTGTTTTTCCCTCTATGCTTTTACAGCACAGTTATCAACACAGACAGAAAACTGCCTTCTGTGTCCCAATGTTTGGGGACTTCTCCCCACTGGCAAGCAAGCCAGCAGTTTCAGTGGACACCAGCTGGGTGTCCTCCAATTGAATTCTGATGCTATCTGCCCGAATATATCAGATCCCACAGGTTGAGGGCTCAGTCCCTATGACTGCCCCCCACCCACACCCCTGCCCTCCCACTTCAGATGCCAGTTGCAAGCCCAGGCCTCTGGGGCTTCTGACCAACCAACTATAAATCGGGGTTCCCACAACCCCCTCCTTGGGTTCAGTTAGTTTGCTAGAGCGGCTCACAGGACTCAGGGAAACACGTTTACCAGTTTACCAGTTTATTACAAAGAATATTTTAAAGGATACAAAGAAACAGCCAGATGAAGAGATGTGTAGGAAGAGGTCTGGAAGGGTTCCCAGCGCAGGAGCTTCCGTTCCCATGGAGCTGGGGTGCCACCCTCCCAGCTGTCCAGAAGCTCCCCGAACCCTGGGCTCTCGGGTCTTTTATGGAGACTTCATTGGATAGGCATGATTGAAACACTGACAATGTGTACAGATGTGATTGGACAGAAATGGTCTGATCTAACACTAAGAGACTGGGTGGGGAAATGCAGCAAGTCCTGTCTGTTCAGGTTCTTCTGGACATCTCTGTGCAGCATTCCTTGTTTCTGGGCATGGGGCAGGACCCCTTCTGAAATGAGGGTCCCATGACCTACAGTCAGACAAGGTGGGTCAGAGAATTTCTTTATGGCCAGCTTCATGGCAGAAAGATTAGCGCTCTATGGCTGGCTTTGGGCTGGTTTCTATGACCCACCTTGGGGAAGGGGGTTCTAGTTTCCATGCTTTGCCTCAGGGGAATAAAAGATTAGGTAAAAGGAGGGCAGGAGAAGGTCAGAGAGATAGACTTTGTTTCCTGAGGCCTGCTTCTGAGGCCTAAAATGCCCCCAAATTACAAGTGTTATTGGAGTTATGAGCCAGGAACCATGAACGAAAACCAATATAAATATTGTAATATCACACCCTACCATTTATCATATAGATAAAACTTTTCCACAGGAGGAGCACACATCTGCTCGGAAAAACCATCTTCAATATGACACGCCTCCAGGAGACAGCCTATCTCTTTGCCAGCCTGTGGGCCAAGCAGGCATGTCGCTTGTCTACTGTTCACCCCTGAACAATAGGAAAAGCAGATAGTGACCAAAATCACCAGATTCGACCACAATATTCAGGCTTTGGGGGTAAGGGAGGGATACAGACGTACACTGTCAAAGGTTGGATTCCCCAGCAGGCAGACCCCTAGATAGAGTTCGGTGTGCAGAATTCCACCTGGGGAAAGGTGGGAAGCAGCTGTGAAGACAGGAAGAGCCCCTGCCCCCATCACTCATTGGACTGTCCTGGGGACATCAGACTAGGTGACTCTGATAGCAGAAGGCAGTCTGCTGATGGCACTTCCGGCAGCTGGGACAAGCCCTCCCCTGAAGGGGTAACACATCACAGTGAACATCACACACACAAAGAGGGAACTTAAAGACAAGAATCCATTTAGTTACAGAAGGCTGGGGCAAAGATAAGACTCATAGGACTCTGGCCAAAAGCTTCACTTCTGGATCAAGGGCCCTAACGTTTTCCACACACTTACCCTGCCCATTGAGAGCCATTCAGAGACCCCTGAGTGAGGGGGCCTGGATCTGTCCACCATACTTAGCATCACATGCAGAAGGATACAGAGGAGCCACCCAGACAGAGTGTATCAACCATGTCTCCTCCCCACCTCCCATCACCCAGGAAAAGTGAATTCAGTTCAAAGCACAGCCTTGACACTGCTGAAGTGTGATCACACCTGGAGAGAATTGACTCTCGTGGGGAATTTACTCCTCTGCTGCTTCTTGAGGGCAAGGGTTGTGTCTTCCCTTCTCAAGGAATCTAGTAGATAAAGGTGCTCTTTATATGCTGGTCGAATGAAAGTCAGCAAAAAACAAAAACAAAACCCCAGCAACTTCTCTTCCTATAGCTATGGAATAATCAAGCTGGGAGAAGTCGCAGAGGAAATTACATGCCAATTTTGCCAGTGAGGAAATTGAGGCTAGAGGCAGGAAATAACTATCAAAGGTTGCACAGGAGGTAAGGAACTGAAACAGGCCCTGAACGTGGACAAGCTGGTAATCCCAGTGTGGTTTTTCTGCAATAAAGATTTCACTCCCAGCCTGTCTTTCCCTTGGGCTCTGGGACTCTCCCTCTGTCCAAACCATCTCGGCTGAGAGAGATGAAATCCAGGTAGATTGCCATCTGAACAAAATATTCTGAGAAAATAAGCCCATGAATTTCATAGTCACGTACAAAGTACTTCAGGCTATTTGTGGTCCTTTTCTCCCTCCCACCACAAGGAGGCCTGTGTTTTCTGTCAGAGCTCTTTCTGACTGGTGGCAGTAAGTTAAAAAGAACAGCACAGTTGTGACTGTAGAAGCAGCATCTGGTGGGCAGGACAGTCCAGAAGAGGAAGTTGAGTGGAAAGAGCTCAGTATGGAGTGATTTTGGGTAAATCATTTCATCTCCCCAAGCCCAGGTTCCATGTCTGTAAAATAGGGGATCTCAGCCCTGTCCTGCCACCAGACAGCACTTTACACACTGCTAGAGATGTGCCAGGTATTCATCATTAGCAGAGAATCGATACTGTTAACATAGTATTGATATTAAATACCTTGCTCTGTTCAGGCATTGGAGGCCACAGTGAATGTTGGTCCTCCTGCCCTTGGGAGATGGGGTCACCCTCTGAGAGGAAACTGGTGAAATCAACAGACATCGATACTGTTAACATAGTATTGATATTAAATACCTTGCTCTGTTCAGGCATTGGAGGCCATAGTGAATGTTGGTCCTCCTGCCCTTGGGAGATGGGGTCACCCTCTGAGAGGAAACTGGTGAAATCAACAGATGTCGATAGTTTCTCAGGGTGTTGTGCATTCAGCAGACATTTACTGAGTATGCACTATGTGCCAGGCACTGGGGATATAGCAGTGTATGAAAGAGACAAAAATCCCTGTCCCGGTGTTCCTTACATTCTGGAGGTTGGAGGCATAAATAGGCAGCAGGAAGAAGACTATACCCAAAATAAATGAGTAAAATGTGTGGCATGTCAGAGGGGACAAGGGCTATGAAAGGGGAAAAAAGCTCGGCTGGTGGATAAGAAGTGATGGGGCAAGGGGCTGCAACTTAAAATAGAATGGCCAGGAAGGCATAAGGAAGAATCTAGAATGACGAAATCAGAGAACAAGGTCGGTGTCTCCAGCTCTTCGGGCTTTTGTTTCCAAGGCAGGCTGATCCCTTCCAAACACGGAGATGTGTGCAGCAGTGTGACAGGGTGGCAATTACATCGAAGGCCAATGGATATCAACACTCGCTCCCGTGGGACCAGAGGCTATGAGGATGGTTTGCTAAGGAGCCTGATTCCTGGGGGTCATTCATGGAGGCAAAAAGGGCAGAAGCCATGGGGCAGACTTGGAGATGTAGGCTACCTTGTGGAAAGAGCAAAAGCAGCATAGATGCCCTCGAGACTGGGCTTTTCAGAGGTATTACTCAGAGCAGGAGGTCAAAATAGGATGGTGGAAAGTGCACCAGACCAGGGAGGAGGTGGGTGGAGAGGGGCTGCTCTCGGGTCTGCAGTTCCTGGTCCAGGGACCCTTGACCCTGGCAAGTAATTTCATGTAGTTAATAATAAGTACGTCCTAGGGTCCTTGTGAGATTGTAAAGAAAAGCTCTTAGCACAGGGTCTTGACACCGAGAAATTTCCCACTAACTGAGAGCTGTCATCGTCATCATCATCATGGCACGTTCTGTAAGGCAGTATTTCTCAAGCAGCAGGGGTAACCCTGTTAAATGAAATCAGTCTAACTGCTTGCAGTATTTCTTTTTAATGAACAGAATAAGATAACATAAAATACATATTTGAGTGCACAAGAATTGTTTCATAAAACATTTGTTTTACATATATACATACATACCCACATATATACACATATGTATACACACACAAACACATACAGATATTTCCTATCATGGGACACGACTGAAAGTTGTTTTTTTTTTTTTCTTTTTGTCTTTTTTACTGACCGGCAATGGGATCGCAACCCTCGGTGTTGCGCCCGCACCGCGCTCAGCCAGTGAGCAGGAACCGGTCTCCACATGGGATCCGAACCCTCAGCGGGAGCACCACTGCACTCCCAAGCGGTGCACTCTCCAGTGCGCCACCGGGCCGGCCCTGACTGAAAGTTTTTGAAAGCCGCTATTCTAAGAAAGCATTTCTCTAAAGATAGTTGGAAGGAGTGTTTTTCTAACTTTAGTAATTTGCATACCACTATCACCACTTCTGCCATATCAGTATACCATTTGTACCGTTATTTACTAAATACTTGTCTTTGCGTTGGCTTACTTTAACCATTTTAGCCTCATTGTAAAAGCAATCTTCATAAAATTTACATTTAAAACTGCATTACATCTTTTCCCACCTAAAACCATCTTTCACGTGAGCACCACATTTTAGGAAACGCTGGTGGCAAGGACTGTCATGCAAAAGCACTTTCCCAAAGAAAAGCTGGGTACCAGCAGTGCTGTGTGATGTTGGCTGAGTCCCAGCCCCTCTCTGGGTCCCTTCCTGCCCCTGGAGGCAGGCTCAGTCCCACTGCCCAGCTGCCCAAGTTCTTGTGGTTGACCTTCTCACAGTGGCCACCTCAAGAAGCAAAGGACAGGCCCTGTCGGCTTACAGGATCTTTCTTCAGATATACCCTCCAGTGTAGGAGGCCAGGGCCCTAATATCTGCCTTTCTCTTGTGAGCTGAGTCCTGCCGCTGCCCCAAGTTTGCAGAATTTCCTTTCTTGTCCAGCTTTGATTCCATTGATGGGATTAGGTGCACCCCACAGTCACATCCTTTGATGTGGTCAGGGGTAGCAGGGAGATTTCAGGCCCAGGGAGCAAATCTTAATCTTCTGCGGGCTTCTCTGGGATCGGCGCCTGGGTAAACCCATTACATCCCTGCCCTTTCATCCCCCCAGGACACCGGCTCCTTCAGGCCCCTCGAGTCTCAAAGATCCTAAGGGTTTGTCAGATTTCGTACAAGCAATAAAAGGGGAAGAGAAAGCAAAGCACGAACTCCAGATCCCCTCCAGCACCGGCAGCATCACCAGCAATGTTAGGGCATCTCCTTCTTTCTTCCCTTCTAATCCTGGGCTCTCACAAAATGGGGATTACAGAAGCCTGGGGCCAGCATGGCCCAGCCCAGGCATTGGACACCTCTGCCGTTGCCCGGGCTCCCATCACCCCATCCCTCCCGGAGCAGCTTTCTCCTGGGAGCACCTGCTCCGGCTCGTCACTCTGTCCTGCCCAGGGAGCCTGATGTGGGAGTGCAGGGGGACAGGCGATTTGAGCAGATAAACCACTCAACCCCCACCGCCGTGAGATTTTTAAGGCATTGATTTGGGTGCATAAGCTCAGGAAAGAGAAGACAGAAACATAGTCAATATTTATGTCAGGCCACAAACAGATATGTAACATCATTATCTTTAAATTAAATGACTCCAAGGCTGCACCTGAAGAGAGGAGGGGAAACTCAGTCTCAGTGGTTATTTGGGCTTTCCCCTCACCTCTCTCCCATGGTCCCTGGAGTCCTGGCGTCTTGAGGCTGGGGATCTTGGCAGAGGCCTGGGGATGGTCCAGACGGTCCAGATGGGTCCAGATGAAACTCGCAGTTAATCCCCCACGTCCTGGCGTCTCCAGAGAGAGTGCGGCAACAGGTCCCCCCCAGAGGGGATTGCCCTGACCTCCGACCCCTCTCCAATCGTGGGAAAGCTCCCCCTTAACCCCCTCCATCGTCCCTCTAATGGAAGTCAGCTTTTCAAAAAGCACATCCCTGAAGAGAGGTGTCTATAGGCAGCAGGATCTGAGAGTTCGAAACACAAAACTATTCTCTCAAGAAAGTATGCTGCCAGGTGCGTGCTTGGCGTTCCACGTTTATTGTCTCGTTGGTTTAACACCAGAGCCCTCCGGGAAGTGCCTGGAAGGCTCCAGATTCCAGACGGGGAGGTTGAGGCCGGCGGTAGGCGCGGTCCACGGGGAGGGGGCGCGGCCCAGGAGCGGAGCGGCCGGCAGGGGGCTCTCGGCGCCGGTGTTCGCGGGAGGAAGCGCAGGCGGCGGCGCGGACGGGTTAAAAGAGGAAAAGGGAAAATTACTCGGGCTCGGGGGCGGGAAGAGCTTCTTGACCGGGAGGAAGACACTCGAAACTGCCTCGTCGGGCTGTCCGCGTTCGAACCCCATCTCTGGGGCGGCGCGGCAGCCAGGAGAGGCGTAATAACTTCGTATAGCATACATTATACGAAGTTATACGAGTTTATTTAATCATTTATTTATATCAGTATAGACCAACGGATATTCATTTTATTCTTTGAGTTATATATAGTCCAACACTATTTTGTTGCTCAAATTGTTCCAGCTTTGGCCTTTTGGAGTCCTTTCAGATGGCTCCTGTGACCTTTAACAAACTCCCACCCACGTAGGATCTGGGGTGTTTGCTTTAGCACTTCCTTACCACAGATTCACCTTGTACATTTCTTGCCCCGATCCTAGAATAAGCCATTTCTCCAAAGAACCCTATTTCTTTTTATTGGAGAATGGTGTTAGAAGCCAAGATATGGGCACTGGTGTGTTCGTTGCTGCTGGAATGTCATTGCTCCTGGGCTCACTCAGCTGACGGAGCAAAGAGACATATGTGTACTAATTCATGTGTGTATCCATATCCGTGAGCTTTTCAGTGCATAGTCATCTGCATTTCTACTATAGAAACATGAGTTCACAATGATGTCGCCAAGCCTGACCCACTGCACGCGGATCACCCCAGCTTGCTCTCCTTGCTTATCTATAAATTCTGACAGTGA
>NW_007726245.1:964145-964584 GCF_000696425.1 Galeopterus variegatus
GGGGAAGGCTCGGTTCCACACCTCCCCCACCGCAGCACTGCCCCTCGGCCTGCGCTGGGGCGGCCCGGGGTGGCCTGGGAGCCGCCGCGCGCTCCGAGCGTAGTGTAACCCTTCGAGGGTTGGTTTTGGAGCCCGCGCGGCCGGAGGTCGGGCGGGACGGGTGACCTCTCGAGGGGACGCCGCTTGGGGGAAACCCACAACTTCTGGAGAACAGAGCCCCGGGCCAAGAGCGGGCGGCCGGACCCAGCCCGAGGAAGCCCGTCGGGGGCGCGCCGCACCCCGAACTCCGAGACGGACGGGAGCTGAGGCCTGGGTCTTTGCGGGCGAGATGAGGGTGTCGGTTCAACTGGCCTACAAAGTCCCAGTCCTCGGCCCCCAGGATCGGCGCCTCCTCCACGCTCCTCGCCCCAGGCCGGCTTCCTCCCCGGCCCGCGCGCGC
>NW_007726245.1:964907-966533 GCF_000696425.1 Galeopterus variegatus
TGGCCGCCGCCACCTCCTCCGAGGTCCACCCTGGAGACGGGTGGCAGGGCGCGCTCGCTGCAGGCTCTGTGCCGGGACGCGGGGATCCCTGCGCTTCGCGGGAGAAATGGCAACGCGCTCAGAAGTGTGAGTCGGTCACTGCGTGCGCTCGGTGCCCTGCGTGCAGAACCGGATCCCCACCCGAGCGACCTGGGGTGAGGAGAGAGATTGGGCGAGCCCAGTCGCCTACCCTGGCCTGCCCCGCTGCGCTTTCCCGGGCAGCAACCTTGAGCTTGGGGGTAGGGAGGACCGGGCCTGACTTCTGGAGTTGCTCCTGGGGAGGCGGAGCGGGATGCGGAGGTTTAGCCCCTGTGGAGTGGGAAGCTCCTGTGCCTACCCCCTACCCACACTTTAAAGATGCATCTCTCGTTAAATCTCTGGTATTTTGTTCCCTGACAAATGCAACATAATGCTGACCCACTCCCGAGCCCTCTTCAAGTTTTATGTTGAAATTCTCTTCTTCGTTAAACTCTATCCATTCCTCTAAGTTTGTTGCTATTCTCCCTGCCCCAAAGAAAAACCCCACCAACCCCTGAAACCTTGGATTTGCCTGGTGTTGGAACTTTTTGCTATTTTTGTTTGTGTTGTGCTTTCGCAGTCTTGGCAGTGGGGGCCTTGGAAAGACATTTGGGGACATGCAGGGAAGTGACTTGAACTGTGTGAACGGCAAGTTGACAAAATAGGGTACCTCTGGCCCCCTGCTTCCGGACTTCGGAAAACAGGAGAGGGTTCTAGAAGCAGGGAGCAGGGAGAGGAAGAAACTAGCCTGGCCAGGTTGGCCCACCTCTTCCAAAGTTGTGCAAAGACCCACTTGAGGCATTTTTCCACAGTCTCCCGACCTCTGTGGGCCACATGTATAAGTAGTCCTTGCAGGAGCCGCTGTCCCTGTGTTAGTGGCATATGGAGGCCTGGTGTGTGGAGGGCAGTCAGGTGAACTTCAGGGTCACTGAGGCAGGATTGGGTCTGGGAGCTCAGGAAGGGGCTGCAGTTTGCCTGAATTTTGTCCATGTAAGCTTTGGTGGAACATGCAGATGTCAGAATTATAGGAGAAAAGTTTCTTTGGCCCTGGGGTAGATTCCAAGCATCTTGACAGATTCTCAGTTTTGAGGCAAAATTGACTAGGAGTGGAACATGTGGGAGCTTCAAGTGGATCCTTGCCCCTAATTAAGAAAAAGTGCTCTCTTTGGAGCATTGAATCAAGTTGGGAAAACAAAGTTCTCCCTTTGAACCGACGTCTCTCCTGGCCCTGGGGATCGGTATCTAAAAGTAAATGAAGTGGAAATCTCCAGAATATTGCATGGTCATAAAACATCCACAGAAATGGACTGGAGCAATGAGATGTGGAAAAGCAGGCTGAGCTGGCTTCTTTGCACCCACCCTGGAGGGGATAGGCTTGGAGACTGCCTGACATAAATTGCTGGGAATTGGGCATAAGGAGCCTGGCAGCACCCTGGGCTGGTCCAGGTGGCCGGCATTTTTTTCTCAGGCTGTGCCCCACTCTCTCTGGGGCTGGCCATAGTTTTAGGGATTTTTAGGAAATGACTTGGTACTTTATTTCTTTGGGGGAAGTGAGTGATTAGGTTTTTC
>NW_007726245.1:966928-967550 GCF_000696425.1 Galeopterus variegatus
TGTGCTTGGGTTTGAGTCGTAACTGCCAGTTGCCAGCTGGGTGGCCTTTGCTAAGTGACTTCTTTGTGCCCCAGTTTCTTCCCTTGTGAAATGAGGGTTATAATACCTACCTTGTAAGGGTGTGGTGAGGCTTATGAAAAATGTACATACAGTGCCTGGCACAAACCAGTAGATCTTCAACTGGTAGTCTGCATCCCCTTGGCTCTCTTATTTTGACTCTGCATGTGTGTGCGTGTTTGTTGAGAAGGGTGCAGAGTGATTGAGACCTCAGGCTTGTGGGTCTGGCAGGTTCGAAGGCCAGTTTCATTGCTTGCTAACGTGTGGCCTTGGGCAAATTTCTTAAGCCAATGGGAGCAATAGCTTCATAATCATAAGGTGGAGATAATATCTGGGAGCCTCTTCCCCTGTCTGAATCTGTCCCTCTGATTTTACTGTCCAGCCACTATGTGCCAAGGACTGGGCCAGGCAGAGGCTGGGGTGATATCCGTGGGTAAGATCGGCACGGTCCCTCACTGACCAGTCTGATTTTTGCCCCAGCTCTGAGAGCAGATGAGAAGTATTGTGAGGGCCAGCCTGTGGCTCACTTGGGAGAGTGCGGTGCTGATAACACCAAGGCCACGGG
>NW_007726245.1:968495-983663 GCF_000696425.1 Galeopterus variegatus
GGACTCTCCCCAAATCTCACAACTGGCCTTTGGTGCAGCAGGAGTGGAACCCCCAGCCTTCTGGGTGCAGCCTCCCAGGTTGGGAGCCAGCAAGCCTGAGCTGTAGGACAGGAGGTGGATAGGTCTGCAATTGCCAGCACAGAGTCCTTAAAGGAACCCTGGCTTGCAGATGTGGCTGCCTCACACATCTGCTTTCCAGTGCATCCAGCCTGCAAGGTCCAAAGATGACTCCAGTTCTGACACTGAGCACATATCATGAAAGGTGGCAGGAAAGGCATTTGAACTGCCACAGCCATTCTAGGCTTGTTTGCTCACTGACCCAGTGGGCAAGTGAAACATACTGTAGTAGGACCCATCAAGATGGGGACAAAATTGAAGTAGGGGGAGGAATAATTTTATATTCCAAAAAATGCTACAGAGTCATTGTCATGGGGGGAGGAAATCAGAATTTTGGGGGACTTATACTTTTTTCTGGCCCAGTGGAGGTGGGGATAGACTATAATCTTTTCAGTGCTTACAGTCAATCCCTTGGGCGGGGGCAGGGCTTACAGAACAGACCCAGAGCAGGTGACTTCTTACCCACTGTGGTGCTCCTTCTCCCTCCCTCTGGCACTGTCTGGGGAATTTTGAAATCGCCCCGTAGCCAGACCCTTCATGTTTGCTGCCCAGGAGAACTGGGTAGGGAGGTTGGTTGCCATGTGGAAAGAACCGTTGCCTGATTTTATTCTCAGCTCTGCCACTCTGGGCCTGAGACCCCTTCTCTGTCAAGTGGGCCACTGGACTGAATAAATAAACTGGATACACCCCTTGCATCTGTAACATTCTTCTAAGATTCTAAGCTAGGAGGTACAGGGAGGGCACAGGGTTGGAACCCGGGGCTGTGGTCTAGAGGAGTGGGAGGGTTGGGGGAAGGATTCCAAGATGTGCAGCTGGGAAATTTGGATCAGTCTATGCAGACTTTGTGGTTCATTCTCATGAAACTCGCTTCCTCTCATTGGATTTCTGCCCTAGGGGGTGTTCAAGGGAAAACACTGGCTTGGTGACTGAGGCTTAAATTCTGGTCTCCCAAGCAGACATTTAAGAAGTGATCCTCTATCTTTATCCTTCATGTCTATTGTAAGGTAGACCTCCTCTCCCACCCTGCTGAAAAGAATTAAAGTTGCATTGCCGCTTATTTGCTGAGAGCTACTTACTTTCCAGGAGATGGTTCGGAGACAGAAAATGCTTTCCTGCTTAAGATGGGCATTGGGGAGAGGAGGTTGACTTTGGAGTCGGAAACCTGGCTCTTATCTAGACTGGCTGGATTGGGCCAGTGATGCCTTTCTGAAACTCAGTTTCCCTGTCTGTGATCATACACACCCACTTTGCAGGGTGTTATGAGCACTAAACGAGAATGCCTATGTGCAATGCCAGGCACATACATGGTGGGGGTGGTACAGGGTAGCTGTTTGCAGCTGACAGTCGTAGTTCATGCCAGAGCCTGTGGGGCTGGTGAACAAACCCCAGTAAGGTCAAGGAAGGACAGCCTGAGACTGGCAAGCCCACTTGCCAGCTTAATATCTGGGGAGAAAATGCCGAAAGAAAAGCAAGTCCCTGCTGGGGGTGGGGTGAGTTGGGGTGCTGCTCCTTCAAGGAGACATGCCTGGCACATCTTGGGAGGGGCAGAGAGTGGAGGTAGGGGGCTAGAAGTCACTGACTTTCTAGGATGGGTGCATGCGATCACTGCTCGAACCTATCTTAGGGGACAGGTGAGTGGAAGAGTCAGGGTGACGTTCTCCTAAATCCCTTCTTGCCAAGCTTGCTATTGGGGGCTTAAGAACATGGTTGGGGGATAGAGAACACATTTAACAAAAAAGAAAATGTGTCTTTGCTCTTGGAACTTCGAGGGTGATTAAACAGCTACTTGGACCTAGGACTTGAACATAAGCAAAATGTTAGTCTCCAACTTGCCTGGCCTGACCACTTGCTCCCAGCTGGTTGTTGTGGAGGGTGACCCCTCCCCTGGCCTGACACACACACACACATACACACACACACACACACACTCTCTCTCTCTCTCTCTCTCTCCCCCCCCCTTCCCTCCCTCCCTCCCTCCCTCTCCTTCTCCCTCTCTCTTCTGTGTCTGGTGATAGCAACCCTTCATCTTTGCTCAGGTCTGGGTGCACACTAACCTTGGCCAAATCTCTGAATGTTAAAACATCTGGCAGAGTATCACATTTCGACAATGGGCCTTTTCTATAGAGATGGAGTTAGAGGTGGGCAGTGCCGGGGTGCTGGAAAACCACTTAAGCTTTGACAGTGGAAAGGGACGGGGTCTATGATCTTGACTTTGAATGTAAGGGGTGGGGATGGAGCAGGGGCAGCCTCTGAAAATAGAAGGAGGCCTGAGAACCAGCTCCCCCTACTTCCAGAGACCAGGTCGGGGAGGGGGCTGCTGCCAACCTATCTTGGCACCCTCCCTTTTATCCTTTTGGTGGATTTTGATGTAATTAGACAAGTTTTGACAAATATCCCGTTGCTCTTTGGGCTGGAGAATTGTGAGGAGTCCTGCCTGGAAACTCAGCCTTGCTCACTTGGGAGCCATAATTAGGCAAGAGAACAGTTCACGGGCTTTTGATTCAATAAAGACCCTTTTATGATGTTGGTTTTTCCCAGAAAAATAATACTACTTTGCTCCGTTTATTGCATTTTGATGTGTAATCATATTAGAGCTAAGCAGCCCAAGGGACCAAAGTTACGTAGCTGGGCTGTAGAGGAGGAAAGGTGGGATACCTTTCCTCATTCATCATGAGGGTCACGGCCAGCACTCTTGTACCAAAAGACAGGTTAACGAGAAAAGCAGAACAAATTTATTTAATCAGAGTTTCACATGACACAACTCTAAGACCCAGGAAAAACTATCTTTTTTTCTCTCTGTTTTTTTAACAAAGCAGAAACTTCAGTGGAAAACTGTCTATTTTCATGCTTAGGTTCAATGAAGAATGGACAGCTGTAGAGAAATGTGGTTGGACAAGAGGGTCTGATCTACTGCTAATAGCTGAGTGGGGAAGCCCGGCAAGGCCTGTCTGTTCAGATTCTTCCTGGCCTCTCTGTGTAGCATTTTTTCCTCCCGGTTATGGGGCAGGACCTTTCTGGAATGAGGGTCTTAAGGGAGAAGGGAGAGAGTGACTTTTCTATGTTTTATGGCTGGCTTTGGGGGAGAGGAGTTCTGCTTTCTATGATCTGCCTTAGGGAAGAGGAATTCTGGTTTGTATGACTCGATTTGGGGGATGTGGGGGGAGAATGAGGGGCGAGAGACAGGAGGGCAGGAGAAGATCAGAGAGACCTTGCTTCTGAGGCCTTCCAATCTCCTCTAGTTCGAACTACTCAGCATGCCAAAGCACCTACTTTGGGGTATCGTTTTCTGAGCCCCAACAGGATTTTCACCAAGGCCTGTAACCAGGCTTTTAGAGAAAAATTGTCCCCAGAAGAAATAAAATGACAGGAAACATTTTTGAGGATTTTCTCTCTTGTTATTTAAAGAGCATTTTCTCTCTTCAGGGTGAAAAGTGACCCAGGGGAAAAAACCCAAAAGTGAAACTAACTTGACTGGCCGGCGGCAGTGCCAGCCCGTGGTGCCCTCTGCAGTTCTGTGTCTGTCCAGGCGGTGTGTGCCTGGCATGGTCCCTCCCCATCGGGGCATACGATATTTGTCAGATGGGTAGCACATGTCCTGCCAAGGGCTGGGGAAAGTGCCAGAGAGGATGCCTGTGTCCTCTCCACGAGGAGTTGCAGTGCCCTAACAGGTCTCCCTGGCATGGCAGGGCTGCAGGCGCTGGTGTTTGCAGGTGGCAGTGCTCTGCCTCCTCTTTGTTCCTTCCCTGTGGGGCAGTTGGCCTTGACTAAATATAGCCCTGGAACTCATGGGCAGCTTTCGCTTCATTGGGAGGATGTGTCAGGCCCCCCACAACGTTGAGTGGACATTCTTTCCAGGCACTTGGCGTTAAGAGGGATGCCCTGCCTAGGGGGCTGTCACATGCAGACCCCCTCCCCGCACAGCCAGCCCCTCTTGCCTTCTTACCCTGAGACGTGTTGTCATGCAGGCCAAGCATTTCCCAATCACGGAGTAAAATCCCTCCCAGAAATCCGCAAGTACAAGGGTTAGGTAGGGATCACCAATGGAATTGAGAACCTCTTTCCCAATTGGGGTTTAGAAATCCCAGGTAGTGAGGAAATTTCTGGTAGTTATTCGTAGGAGTACTCTGTTAAGAAATAGAGGGTATGACATTTCAGAATGCTAAAACCGTGTCGCAGTAAAAAGGGGGAAAATCCATTTAATTCCAGAACATCTGGTGGGAGTTATTGCTGAAATATCTTTTCAGATATCCTTTGGTGCAGAAGAACTGTGCGTTTTATAGGGGATGTTTCATCTGTTTATAGATAATATATATTAAAATATTCTTACAGCATCACTACCATCTTAAAATGATTTTTTGAACCTTATACTTTAGGCTTTCTCAATATTTAACAGTTTTTGGAAGAAATGCTATTAAATTGTTTTTTAGATATAATAATACTTTTTAATTTAAAAATTTATTTAAAATTTTGTATGTATAATAATATTTTTTAATTACATCTTTTAAATTTTTAAAAAATTTTTATTTTATTTTATTATTTTTTTTAATTTTTGGCTTCCCTCCCACAAAGGAATATAATTAGAACATCTGAAGCCAGATTATCCAATTAGTACATTTTGCTAATTAGCTGTTAGGAATTCATGATGAGATAAATTATTTTAGATTTCCAAATGGAACTTTGGCCATAGGGAGGCTTTGAGCGTGAACACAAGGGAGAAAATAATGGGGTTTAAAGTTTCAGCTCTCACCCACTTACCTGCTCTCCAAAAAACCTAATGTGCCTGCCCATGAGGCAGCAGCAGTGACCGGAAGACAGTTTATTTTCCTCGTCCTGAGTAATGGACTTGGAAAAATTATTCATTTATGTCAACTTCTCTCTGCTCCTGATAGTGAAGCAGGCAGATAAAGTTTGGCATTAAATACTACTTTTCTATATTTTTCAGCAGTAATGTCAGTAGCTATTCTTTGGAGGAAAAAAAAATTCTGGTGATATGAGTTGATTCGGTGCATATATACTGTGTGCTTTTTTCCTGATAGGTGGCAGTGAGGACACTCTGGCAGGGGTTGGGGTGACAGCCAACCACGGCCAGGGGAATGTAGTTGGAACCCAGCGTGTGCACTTTGTAACTATGGGTGGTGCGGGCCCACCACCCTGTATCCAAAATTCTGAACCCCTCAGGACTCTGAGAACTCAAAGTTGGCTTTGTAACTAACTGAGTGGGAAAACCGGACCCAAACTGACTTAAGAGAACTATAGCCTTTATTTATCCTAGGGAGTGTGAATAATCATGGTTTCACTGCAGACATATTAATGTGTTTGATTACGGTGCTGCCCTGCTGGGTTTAGAGAGGGACCATATTCACCTTCTAAAACCTGAAAAATTCTGAAACACATGTGGCCTGAAAGTTTGGAGTAAGAAATTATGGCCCCGTGGTAGTGTCAGCTTAATGAAGATGATAGCAGCTGTGTGCCCAGAGACAGGGATAGAGTCCCAGCCTTCCCAGGGCCCATTTCTCCTTCAGCTACAGGAGGAGCCTGTGGGGAACGAGGGTCTACCTGACTGGCAGGCTCCATGCCCAAACAGCTGCACCTCTCCCAAGGCAGGTGGCTCGGCTGTCCCCATGACCTGCAGAGCCCTTCCCTCACCAGGCCTCAACCCTGTGAAAGTTCAGCAGGTGTGGCTCACTGTTGTGTCCCAAGTGCCCAGCTGGGTGCCTGGTGTGTGCCAGGTGCCAAGCAAATAATGGTCAGAAGCAGGGGTCCACAATCTTTTTCATAAAGGGCCAAATTATAAATATTTTAGGCTTTGAGGCCCACGGGGTATCTGTTGCAACTATCCTGTTCTGCTGTAGTAGCATGATCACAGCCACAGGACATATGCAAATGAATGAGTACACCTATGTTCTGATAAAACTTTATAAAAACTGGTGGTGGGCTGGGTTTGCTGACTCCTTGTCAAAAGGGCAGATGCATCCTTAAATATAGTGTCTTCTCGTCTCTGTACTTTAGCCCTGTTGTCTGCCTGCCCAGTCTGCTTGTCTTGTTTCCCTCCCCGCCAGTGGAGTTGCCTTTAAAGAGATAAATGTTGTAGCTCTCATGCCAGCACACACCCACTGCTTGGGCTCCTTTGGATGGTCTGGAAACGTGGTTAAAAGGAAGGTGCCGCCGGACTGGCCTCAGCTGCAGAGTGTGTGTTTGTGTGGACAAATGCATTCAGGCCCAGGTCCAGCCTTGCTGAGGGGCACTTGGGCCTCCACCCACTGATGAGTTTTGAGAGCTGAGCCAGGCCTCAAGGCGTGCTGACCATCACATCCAACTGACCAGGCAGGGCTGCTGCTGGGCAAGCGCAGTCTCTCAGGAGAGTTCGCAGGGCGTGGGGGAAGCTGAAGGGCTGAGAGCAAGCGTTCTGGAGCTGATGTGTTTTTAGCAAAAGAATTTCTGGCAGGGAGAGGTTGGTTATCGTAAACCCAGCGGCTCTGATGGATGAGTTTCAAGTGTGCTGGCTTGTTCATCCCAGCCCCGGAACAGCCAGCGAGGGTGGGGGGAGCCAGTGAGGCAAAGAGGGCTTTTCCCTGCAGCAGAGGCTTCAATCGAGTCGTGCCCTGGGACTCCCACCTACACATGGGCTGGCCTTGGGCAGACTGGCTGGGGTGGGTGGAAGGAGGGCTGGACCTTGCGGAGCACTCTACCCTACTCTGTGTGCTAGGAGTGTGCTTGTGACCCTGGCCTCCACCCAGCTCTCTCTGCCTGGCATGTTTGGCCCCTGACACGAGGCAGGCCTGGCCTCTCCAGGGTCTCAGGCCAGACCCTCTCAGCCAGCCCCTGCCGCAGGTCCCAGCGTCCCAGAAAGGCAGTGGGTCCCTTTCTGTGACCAGCTGCTTCTCTGTAAGAGGGGTTTCCCCCAAGCATTTTGGGACTGTTGCCCTCTGCCAGGGCAACCTTCTTCCCCAGCTGGGGTGGAGCTGGTACATAGTTTTCTTTCTAAAGCAAATTCCAAACAAGGGCTGATATCTGGTTCGCCTTTCTTTTCCTTCTATCATGGTTTTATGGGTTCCTGGCTATTTTAGGGACTCCGTGTTCATGGTGGAGCCTCCTGACTCTGCAGCTCCCTGGGAAGTGATGACCCCTTAGTCATCAACGTGTGCCCAGCACAGGCCTGGCCAAGAATGAGGACTCCAGGAAGGCTCGTGGAACTGGACTGGATGGCTGGTGTGTTTGGTGCTGGGTTAGCTCTGCTGTCACAGCCACACCCAGATAGGTCACCTTCACATACCTAGCACAGTGGGCACATCCTCTAGGTACTGCTAGGGGCAGCCCTCCTGACCCTGCCTCCTTGTTTTTGAGCACCTCGATCAAGCACTGCCTGCACCATGGTAATAAGATGGCCTAGAGCAGTGGTTCTGAAACTTGGAGGTCCCTGAGAATCACATGAGGAGCCTGTTAGCAATGTAGATTCCAGAGCCTTTTAGCAATGCAGATCCTCAAGGGCCCCCGAATCAGTGTTGCTAATAAGTGCATGTGATTGTGATGCATTCTCCTAATGTATGCTCCGTGGGGGTGGACCAATAGGTAAAGCACAGTGGGACATGTGTTGGGATGGTGGAGTGGGGAGAAAGAATGGGCTGGGGTCAAAGAAGGCCACCAGAAGTGAGCTGAGTCTTGAAGAACAAATCAGAGAATGGCAGTAAGAGCTCACCTTGATTGAACACTGTGCCAGGCATAGTGGCAATTAAGCCTTGCACGTGAATGAACTCACTCAATCCTCCTAACCACCCCATGAAATAGACTTACCTCGATCTTGCAGAGGAGCAGACCAAAGCATGGAGGGGTCAAGTAGCTTGTGCAAGTTACATGGCTATCAGTGGTGAGCCGGGTCTTGCCCTCTTACTACACAGCACTGTGTCAGGTAAGGGACCAGCTCACACAGGGCTGTGCAAGCTATGGGGGCTGGGCTTCTTTAGCAGGCAGAGCATGGTGCAGTCATGTTCAGTGGCTCACATGACTCAGATCCTGTTGTGTGGGGAACGCTTGGGTGTTGTTTTGCTGGTGGAGCATATGGCCATGATCTTGGTTAGGGCAGAAAGCTCCGGGCAAGGTGGCAGGTGCCAGACTGGCAGTTTAGAGGGCTGAGGCTGGAGCCAGGCAGTTGGGGTGCCAGGCACACTCCCTCAGCCTGAATGAGGAAGAGCCTAGAGTTTGGGGGAGAAGGCGTCATGGTAGTGCTCAGGGTGCAGCAAGGCACGTGCCCCACACCCTGGCCCAGTCCCTCTTCTCAAAGGGGAAGACTGCTCCGTGGCCTGGCCCCTGCCCTTGGGGTCTGAGGGGAACACACTTGTGTTAGGAGCCTGCTAAGCACTTTGTATACTTTCTTTCCTTCAGTCCTCACATCACCCTGCAAAGTCGGGCTTATCATTCCTATTTGCACATGTGAAAGCCGAGGCCAGGAAGCAAAGTTACTTACACAGGTTCACACAGAGGCGAGTAGACAGGTAGTGGTACCAGGTCTGTCTTCCGGGGCGACGTGCTTTGCACTACAGCGGGGCCACCTGTGTTCTGAGAGGCTGAGCTTCCTGCACAGACAGCAGGTCCGATGACTAGGCCCCCCAGGAGCAGCTTCCGTGCCCAGCTGGGCAGATTCCAGCCATGCTGGGGCCCTGGGTGGACTGGCCTGGCGTCAGGGGACAAGTTTCCTGTGAGTGGGTGGCATTCCACAGATGGGCAGCACTCCGGGCCATGGGGTTCAGAGGACCTTGTTCCCAGGTTGGAGCAGAAAGGCCCGGGATCTATGGAGAGTGGCCTGCTGGGGGCCTTCCTGGTCTGGGCCCTGATGTTGGTAGTTGCCCCTCTGCTGTCTTGGGGGCTCGCCCGGGCCTACGTCCTCCATTAAGGAGGACCCCCAAACATGGCTGATTCTTGAAGCTCTTTTTTTCTGTCCTCCCATGAGAAGACAAATCGGTCACCAGCACGTTCTCTTCTTCTCGTTGGCCACTTTCTTACTGTCCCCCCCACCCCACCTCTTGTTTCTTTAGTCTGTACTTCCCAGCAGAGCCTCCTGAAAACCATGTGGGACATTCCAGAAGTCTTCACACTTGTCTCTGTTGTCCATCGTGTGCGGTTTTTGCTGAAGGGTATGGGGGGGACCTGCCTTCCTGCTCAGGCCCATGTGAAGCTATTGTCTCTCTGCTAAAGGTTGGGTGGGATGTGGTAGAGAAGGGGCAGTGGGGCTGGACTGAGATCCACGTTCAGGCAGCAGCTCCCCCAGCCTTAAGCCTTTCAGGAACAGTCCCTCTGGTTTCTATGACAGAGCTGAAATTCCCTCATTTCCTCTTTTCCTTTTCCTTTGAAATGGGAGAGGGTGGTGGGAGCTTAGCTCCTTCTAGGCCCATTTTACAGACAGGATAACCAAGGTGACGACTCAGAGTTCAGCTGTGCGTTGCTCCTGGAATCTTATGTCTGTATATTGTTCTTTAAAAGGGTTTGGGGAAAAAGTCCCGCTGCTCCACCGCCAGGTTTTCTGACCTGGGTTGGGCTTCCGGGCACCTCCTGGTGTTTTCTCTGCTTTCCCTGGGTTTGGCCTGGTCTCAGCAGAGGCTCTGGTCATGAGAAGGCAGCTCTCTTCCATTCATGCATCTCGTCAGGCTGACACCATCAGTTGGCCTCTCAGGACTTGGTCTCTCTAAGATGGGTCCCTGCCCCACCTGTGAAGACAAGGGCCCATTACCCTTCTCTTAGTTCTTGCCACATTCCCTAGTTCTTGGGGCTGCCCTCAACTGTTGGGATTGTACCAGGATTCTAGTCCACAGCTCCCTGTGGGCAGAAGGCAGTGGGCTCTGAGTTGGCTCTGGGTGGAACAGAGGCTGATCATTCCTGGGCATGCTGCGGGAGGGCAGTGAGGCCGGCCACAGGCCAGGCCAAGCACTGGAGAGAACTGGCCACTGTGCAGATCCTGCAGCCACCCGACTCACAGCTCCCTGTGGGCAGAAGGCAGTGGGCTCTGAGTTGGCTCTGGGTGGAACAGAGGCTGGTCATTCCTGGGCATGCTGCGGGAGGGCAGTGAGGCCGGCCACAGGCTAGGCCAAGCACTGGAGAGAACTGGCCACTGTGCAGATCCTGCAGCCACCCGACCCCACCCACTGCAGCACTCCCCATGGGCTGGTATTGGGTGAGGGGACACCATCTCTACCTCGGCTCACTTGGGCCAGCCTGACGACTGCTTACCCACCTGGAGAGTGTTCAAGGACAGCAAGAAAAATGAGGGACTTTCAGGGGCAGCTGTGTTTTCTGACTCAGTCATAATGCCCCTAAAAATCCTTATTGTTCTTGCAGTGTGCATCGGGCAGCGGCAGCGGCAGCGGCCACCAACCTGCCCCTCATCTACCTGGCTCCTCTGGGAAGGAGGGGCCTCCTGGGGTCAGATTGGAATGTACCCCCAAAATGAGAGTGAATGGGGACTTGCTGATATGAAAACAATTATTTTTGACCTGTATATTGATTTACATATATTTTTGCAACCTCTTTTTGGTGGAGGATTGAGATGGGTGAGGGTGGGGAGGGCTGGGCATGGAGACATTCCTGCACAGGTTGGAGCCCAGGAGGACATGGGGTCTCCCTGGTTTGCATGTGATGAAGGCTCAGAAGAGCCCAGTTGCACGTGCAGTGCCAGAGGAAGGTCGTCTTCAGGGTCAGCTACGTTAAAGGCGCAGCATTGGGCTGGACAGGATGCCCTGCCTTTCCTGCGAAGTTGGGGCAGGCGGGAGAAGGCACCTGGGCAGGAACTTGCATTGTTTTTTAAAATAGGAGCCTCAGAGTCGACTCTCTGAGACCCAGTGACCTCTCCATCCCTATTTCACATCATGGGTCTCCTTCATTCTCAGCAGGTGCCCACACCCCACAGATATTTTGACTGAGCCAAGATCTTATCTTGGAGGGGGTTATGGATTTGGGATTCCTAGGGGGACTGCCAAGAAGCAGAAATAACTTTTTAAATGAGAAAAAATTTGTGATATGCTGCATTACCCTATAACACCAATCCACAGAATGTCACCAAATCCCAAAGCAGCAGAATCTTGCTCTTCAGTTGAGGCTGGGCAAGTGTCTTCCCCAGGGATGGACCCTGCCTGCTCCAGCCTATGTCTTATTGACCTCATGGATCAGCAGGGGAAATTCATCCTTGAGGTATTTCAAAAGCTCTCATCACCTAAGAAGACCGCTGCATGTGCTTGGTGTTTGCGGGACCCTGACTGTCACGATCCTCCTGCCAGATCAGTCCAGCCCTTGCTCCGCTGGGCCCTGGCCCATCCTGATGTGGCTGTGTTTCCACACCAGCTGTCCCAGACAGTTTTTAATGAGCTGGGTTTGCTCAGGAGCCTCAACTTTCTTCTGCCTTGGGGAAGGGACAGCTCCAAGGTAAGGTTTCAGCACAGGTGGTTTGTTGTCTTTTTCTTAAGATCGTTGGGTGATTCTGTTTAGCAGCCAGAGGAGAACCACTGGGCTACATGGCCACAAGTTAGATAGAGATGGAAGAGATTTCTTCCAGCTGTGCCTTCAGAGCCCAATTGAGGGATGTGACCATTTGCAGTTGGCAGATTTCCACTTCGTTATTTTCTCTGCTGTTCAGTCATCTTTTGATCCTCATTTTATAGGCAGAAAACTGAGGCTAAGGAAATCAGGAACTTATCTGAGGACACGGCTAGGATATGGCAGAGCTGGGATTTAAATTTGCAGCCTCTGAGCCCCCAAGATCAGTGCTGTTTCAGTAATAATATTCATTTGTATTCATAATTAGCATATATAAATAGCATATTATGATGCTTCATAATAATTAAGTACTTGGTCATCACAGTATCCTGAGGTGTGGGGGTGGAGGAGGTGCTGCCCCATGGCAGGGTGGGTAATCTTCCCTTGGTTTCCCTGTGCTAACTGCACCTGGCCAGCCTGGATCCACAGCCACCCACTCAGCCTGCGGTGCTGCCACCAATCCGAGCTCTAGGCAGGGCAAGGTTAAGCCCATTTTATGGATGAGGAACAGGCTCAGAACACTCAAGAGGCTTGGCCCAGATCTCACAGCTGATGGGTACTCTGCCTGCCGGTTCCCTGCTCCTTGCTTGGACAGAGGCATCCAGGAAGGAGCACAGCCCTGCTGGGGGTGCCTGCATCTCTAGCAGACTGTCCCTGCCCCTCCCGCCTTCCTACAGAGCTCGATTCCAGAAGCCTGGCCTGAGGGCTGGCTGGGCAGGCTGCCAGTGCAGGGAGCTAACGATGGGCGCATTGTCGGCTCCAGGAAGTGGTCAGCTGTTCCCTGGCGGGCCTGCAGAGCCAGAGGGCCAGCCTGCCTTGGATATGGCGGGTGGAGGTGGAAGCTGGGAGCCGAGAACACCACTTTCCCGGAGCCCCATGGCTCTGGGCCAGGCCCTCGGGCTTCCTTTGGAAGGGAGGGCCCCGAGCGCGTGGCCACTCCTTCCCTCGCTTGGCATTGGCACTCTCCTTCCTCAGTCTGGCTCTCGCCCCTCTCCCACCCAGCACTTTGCAGCGGAGTGCACACTCTTGGTAACGACATCCATTAAGCCTGCTTCCCAGAAAGCAGGCTGGTCATCATGCAGGTAGACTCAGCCAGCCCCTTAGTGGGAAATGGGGCAGTGGGCACCAGCTCAGGCTTTTCTTGGCTTACCTAGGTCAGAAGTAACCTCAGCTCAACTAGCAGCGTAGCTTTAGACAAGGCTGAGACAAGAGCTCTGAGCTCCTGGAGTCGGGGTAGGACAAACCTTTGCCCAGCAACCTGATCAAGGGCAGGCCCTTAGCTGAGGACCCTGGGTAAAGGCCCCTCTTCTCTGAGCCTGTTGCCTCATTTGTTTGATGGGCATGATAGTTCCCTGTGGGAATGTGTCTACTTTCTAGATTTATTCTGAAGATAGATATGAGGTTGTTGCTGCCTTTCCTTCCCTTCCAGGAGAGCATTTAGGCAGAGAGCTCTGGTGCCTGGTGTGGAGAAGACGCTCGGTGAACGGTGGCTGCATCACGCTGCTCAGGAAGTGAAGTTGGGCTCAGCATGGCAGACAGTGCCTTCCATCCCTAATCCTACAAGGACTGCCTTTCCCGACAGTCTCCTCTCCAGCCCTCCCTCCCTGGCTGAACCCTGTTGGGACGGTGGTTGTGGATTGAAAAGCTGCAGTCCTCACCTCTTTGCCACGGATTCCTCTCTGGTCCGAGCCCCTGAAGCCCAGTGCCCATGGAAGCATCCTTCCCTCCGGGGGGGTTCATCCTACAAGTCCAGACGCTGCCAACAGCTCCGAGGCATTCCTGCTGGGCCTGGGCCAGGGTAGCTGCTGCAGAACCCCTTCTTCCCCGGCCAGCTTCCTTGGGGTGCAGACGGCCTGGCACAGGCAGGAAGGGCTTTCTGTTTGGCTTGACTGGTGGGGGAGCAATTAGTGCTTGCTTTCTGTTTTGACTCTAACCAACAAGCGAGCCCGTGATGTCACAGAAAAGCAGCCTTGGGCATGAGTGAGTTTGGGGTCTGTCCCTGATGGCCTGGCCACTGTGGGGTTTCCTGAGGTAGGAATGGGTGATAACACCACCCCCTAGGTATGTGGATAGTTGTGGTGGCATCTGTTGGCCTTCCATGGCCCTTTCTTCTTATATGACCTCCTTTCCTTTAGGGGATCACCTCTCCTCCACCCTGTGTCCCTGGGGTTCAGGTGGGGCTAACCCTATCCCCCAGCTTTAGATGCAGGCATGTGATCCGAGCCTGGACACAGACTCCTGAGACTCCCCTGTGGGACTTCTGTAGCAACTATGGGGAAAGAGGCATTCTCTTTCTTTACGAGTTGCTAAGTTGATAGGATGTAAGCTTGGAACTGCTGGTGGCCATCCTGTTCTTCTCGAGGATGAAGCCAACAAAGAACTGAGATGGAGAGAGTATGCTGTCCAGACATCCGTGACCCTGCGGATGTAAGCTTGGAACTGCTGGTGGCCATCCTGTTCTTCTCGAGGATGAAGCCAACAAAGAAGAACTGAGATGGAGAGAGTATGCTGTCCAGACATCCGTGACCCTGCATCCGGCCGTTCCTGAAGCCAGCCACACCCCTGGACTAACCTGATTATATGAGCCAGCGCATTTCTATTTTTCCAAAACCAGCCTGCACTGGGTTTCTGTCACAGAAAGAGTCCTAATACAGGCAGTGTTTTTCTTTGGTCTCATTTTTTTAACAATCAACTTTGTCAAGGTATTCTTTTTAGAGGCTGGCTGGCACAGAGATGGAACCCCAGACCTTGGTGTTATCAGCACCAGGCTCTGACTGAGCAACTGGCCAGCCTGTTGAGGTATACTTGCAATAAAATCTACCCATTTCAAATGTACAGTTCATACGTTTTGACAAATGTATACACACATGTAAGTACCACCCGAATGGAGATGTGGAACGTTTATCTCCTCCCTGCCCCCCCGCAATTCCCTCATTCCCCTTTATGGTTAATCCCTCTGACCTCAGACAACCATTGATCTGCCTCTGTTCTAGAATTTCGTATAAAGATTACCACATCGTGTGCACTCTTGTGTCTGGTTTCTTTTACTCGGCATGTTTTTGAGAGTCATCCGTGTTTTGCCCGCATCAGTAGTCCATTCCTTTTTACTGCTGGGTGGCATCCGTGTACGGATGTGCCACAGTTTATCCACTTATCAGATGATGGATGATAGTTGAGCTGTTTCCAGATTTCGGCTGTTATGAATATAGCTGTTTTGAACGTTCACGTATCAGTCTTTGTGTGGGTGTGTGTTTCGATTTTAACACGTAGGCATCAGTCTCATTTTACACTTGAGGAAACAGGTTCAGAGAGGTAGAAGGACTTGTCCGAGGTCACACAGCTGATGATCCTGGGACTGGCCTAGAGAGCACAACTAGGGGCAGTGTTGGAGCTGGAGGGATGGAGCACGCGTTCAGGTGTTCCTTAATAAAGGGGGATCAGAACTGCTTGGGGAAGGAGCTGACGGAATCCTTGTACCCAAGAACATCATTGCCGGGAGGGCCTGTCAAGATGAGCCACAGCTTTGGTCCTCAC
>NW_007726245.1:984310-995765 GCF_000696425.1 Galeopterus variegatus
TCTCTCTTTTTTTTTTTTTTTTCCTTTTTGTCTTTTTTTCGTGACCGGCAACGGATCGCATCCCTCAGTGTCGCGCCTGTACCGGACCGGGACCGGCAACGGGATCGCAACCCTCGGTGTTGCTCCCACATCTCGCTCAGCCAGTGAGCGGCCGGTCTGTATGTGGGATCCGAACCCTCGGCGGGAGTGCCACAACCCTCCCAAGCGGCGCACTGTAGCAGCGCGCCACCGGGCCAGCCCAGCCCGTTCTCTTTTGGAAGCACCCCTCCTGCATCTCGGTCTCAGTCCCTCTTGAGTAAATGGTGCTATCCCCCTAGCACCCCATTCCCAGGCCCGCTGCCAGTCCCAGGTCGATCACCACATCCTGTGCTCTGACCACAAGAATCGGCTCAGGCTGGGCATGCGACCTAAGTCCGGCCAGTCACTGTAACAGTGCTCCCAAGTTTTGCCAGAACAATCAGGAAAGAGGTACTTGCTCTTTGCTGAGATCACTAGCTTGGAGCTACTGGAGGCCATTTTTACGATTTAGCCATTTGAGAACGAAGTGAAGAGAACCAAGTCAGCAGAAGGTGGAGCCAAGAGATGGCACAGGACACGGAGTCCTGATGGTGTCTTTGTAGCGATCACTAGCTTGGAGCTACTGGAGGCCATTTTTACGATTTAGCCATTTGAGAACGAAGTGAGGAGAACCAAGTCAGCAGAAGGTGGAGCCAAGAGATGGCACAGGACACGGAGTCCTGATGGTGTCTTTGTAGTGCCAGGATCCAGCCTTGCCTGAAGCTAGTTAACCCCTGGTATTTTTAGGAATGAATACATCAGCCAAAATTTTCCTTTTTATTTGCTTAAGCCAATTTGAGTCACGTTTCTGTTACTTAAAACTGAAACGGTCCTAATACAGTAGGTTCTCTGTATAAATGATTGCTGCTGTTATTGCAATTAATCTTATCCTAAACACATTACCAGGAAGATGCAGCCGTGGGGGTGCACAGGGCAGATTCCCCAGGGGTCACGGCTGCTCTTCACACATGATGCTCTGGATATCAGCTCCTGGGTGGGGGGCTGGTCATCTTTGCTGCTGATATATCCCAGGTACCTGGTGTCTGGCAGTGGTAGGTGATAAATAACCATCTGTCAAATGAACAGATGATGTAGGCTCATTGTCCATTGCCTCCCCCAACGTCCCCTGTCTTCCAGTCCCCATGCCGGGGTACACATTTTGCCCTATCTGTTTGTCCTTGACTGACCTCTGAGCCCACTGGAGTGGCTGCCAGGAGTCTGTCTTGGCAAACTGATCTCGTTTTCACAATTTCACAATTTTCCTAGAAAGTTTTCTTTCTATAGCCTTCTTCATCCCTTTATTCGTTCATATATTTAATTTTAAAAATCTTTATTAGTAAGTGTCCATTATGCTAAGTACTAGGGAGAGATACAGAAATGAATAATGCTTTGCCTGCCTGCAGGGAATGTCTGTCATTGTGGGGATGAACATTGACAATTTTGGTGCAATTAGGTTGTTTTAGGTTTTTGGATAGTTTTCTGGTGTCCTTCTACAAGCCATATGATGAAACAACTCTAAGGAGTATGTTTTGGTCTTAAGCTTCATGTTGAAGAAAAGTTGGCAGTGTGGTTGGGTGGCCCTGGGACTCTGAGAGAGAAGTGACTCTGTGTGCCAAGCTCTGTACTCAGCTTTCCAAACCAATCTAATTGCCATCTGGGAATCATTGTCCCATCCTCCTAATGGAGAAATAGGCTCAGAGAGGTGACATACTTTCCCTGAGCAGAAACAGGATCTGAACCCATCATGTGCTGTAGCGGGGAGGCTCTGGGGAGTCCTTGGAATTGGTAAGACTTCTCAGTGCCTGGCTGGCAGTGGAGCGTTGTCTGTCGGCTTCTGTAGAACCTGGTATGAACATTGTTGTAGCTCTTTCCACATCCTCCCTCGGATGACAGCGATTTGCTTCCTTGTCTACATCTCACATCCTGACTCTCAGTAAGAGCTGCATGTTGCAGTCACCTCCACATCTTCCACACCTTGCACCTTGCAGCAGCACTGACCCAGGAAGAGTCCCAGTACCAGGAGCAGCTGTTGGTTTTGTTCCCCAGCATCCCCTCCCCCTTTCCTGGAGAACTGCTCCCCTATCACTCTGTGAGGTCCTGGGGTATTTTAACCTTCCTGACAACCAGATGGTCACATGACCCTGGTGAGGCCAATCATGCCTTGGATTGGTCCAAGGGCTGGACATGTGATCCAATCAGCGTCCTTCCCTGGAATATTCCAGATTTTCCCTTTAGATCACGAACTATGGCCACGTAGTGGATGGAGCCTGAGAATGAGGCCCTGAAGCAGTCAACGGAGATCAGCCCCTCTGCCTTTCTGTGTCTGGCTTATGCCGGGCAATAGATTCCCACTCCATTTTTACCTTTTAATTATCATCTAAATAATACAAGAACGTGGTAACAAATCAAGCAATATAAAAGCACTAATAAAGGAAATCACCAGATTCCTGCCCTACTATTCCCTCTTCACCCTAGCTTCTCTCCAGAGGCAAACTATTTTACAAATTTCCTTTTGTATTTTTTCTGATGTTTACCTCCATAACTCTAGATAATAAGCTTATATAGCTATTTCTTGATTTTTAACTTTAGACCAATATCCATTGACTTTTTCATAAGGTACATGAGAACATAGCTTACCTACACTCCTAAACTGCTTCTCAACTTTGAAATTTGTAGTACTTCTAGTCTGTATGTGGTGATTGCCTACATTTAAGTGTCCATTTCTTTTGTTCAACTCCAGGCAGTATTTCTTGTCTCCCACACCCTTTCTAGGATAGGAATAGACAGGATGTTCCTACCATCTCCTCTGCTCCTTCGCACCCCACCTTTGTCAGCTTGAACTTTTACATTGTCTGTTATTGACATTTGCATTGTCTTCTTCACAATCAATTTTTTTTTTTTCCTTTTCTCTTTTTTCGTGACCGGTAACGGGATCGCAACCCTCGGTGTCGCACCCGTACCGCGACCGGCAACGGGATCGCAACCCTCGGTGTTGCACCCGCACCGTGCTCAGCCAGTGAGCGGACCGGTCTCTATATGGGATCCGAACCCTTGGCGGGAGCGCCGCAGCACTCCCAAGCGCCGCAGTCTACCGAGTGCACCACTGGGCCGGCCCCACAATCAAATTTTTACAACTTTGTTCACAAGTTGACTCAAAAGATTAAAAGCCAAAAAGCAGCATTGATAAGACTGTGATTGTTAAACACCATTGACTGTTAAATCTCCCTTTTAACCAAAGCTAGTTTGATTTGGGTTTGTATTGGTTATGACCAACATGTCCTGACTTACACCCTCTGGTTTTACCGAATCAGATGCAATACGTCCATGTGCCTTCTGCAGGCCGGGACTGAGCTCACCCAGGGCCAGCTTTGTGGGCCTGTGACCTGTGCAGTCACACAGAGACCCACACTCAAAAGGGCCCTGTACTTGGTTCAATGCTCTGCTCACCATCTTGAAATTCTGAGTAATTTTGAACCAAAGGCCCCACAAATTTTGCAGCCAGTCCTGAGCTCACCATCTTTCTGGGAGAGGTCTGAGCTTTCTGAGAAATGTTCTCTCTCCCTGGGCGCCGGCCAGACACTTGGAAGAAAGGCAGAGTCCTTAGGCAGGTCCTGAAGCAGCCATGGAAAATTGGCATGAGGGGCCATGGACCTGAGCATTGGCATTGTGAATGTACCTCACACTGTGAGGTGAGATGGAGCTTCTCCACGTTTCTTCTCACAAAGAGGCAACTGATCTTGGTGAACCCCGGGCTGTATGAGGGAGATGGGATTATCTTCACATTACAGAGAAGCATCAGGGCTGAATGATCTGCCCAACTCTCACTGCTTGTAAGTGGCAGGTCCCAGATTCAAGTCCGGGGCTCTGATTCCCAGACTCACACCCTCTCTGTTCCACCCAGACCAGTGCTGCCCCCAGACCACTGCTGCATATGATGCAGCCGACCTGGGTCTGAGTTCTAGCCCTGCTCCCAATTTGCTGTGTGTCTTTTAGTGAGGGGCCACTTACTCTAGGGGTCCATTGAGGAAGCTGATAAACTTTAAAAGTCCCTTTCAAACAGAATCACTATGTGACCAAATAATGGAGAAGGGAAGTCTCTTTTATGGATGGATTCCAGTTAGTAAATGCAGAAGGAATGAAATGTAATACTATTTTGCAGTTCTTAATGAATCAATTGCTTGAAGCATCAATGGCTGCTAACATCACAAAAAAAGAGAGTTGGACACCATGTGCCTCCTGATAGAAGAGCTCCATGTTACCTAGTGACAGTCTTGCAGAAAAAAAAAAAGAAATCAAAATTGAATTTGATCAGGCCTCTACTTCTAACCACCAATTTACAGGAAAAATAGAGGCTAAGGGAACCTGTTGAACTACACCACAGGGCAGCAATCAGCAAAATCCAAACAACTAATTTTTTTTTCCTCTTTTCTTTTTTTTTTTTGAGCAGAGAAGGAAGCAGTACTTTCTTTTTTTTTGTCTTTTTTTGAGACCGGCCGCACAGCGCTCAGCCAGTGAGCGCACCGGTCATCCCTATATAGGATCCAAACCCTTGGCAGGAGCACTGTTGCGCTCCCAGCGCCGCACTCTCCTGAGTGCGCCACGGGCTCAGCCCAGGAAGCAGAACTTTCAAAGCAGTACTTTTATTTCCTCTTACTGTACAGAGTATGTAAATATATTATGAACAGTATACAGAATAAACTGAAATAAGTGGACACCTATTTAACTGCCATCTAGGTCCAGTAAGAATGGAGTATTTCCTGCACTCCGGAGGTTCCCCGTGCACCCCTCTCACAATTCCCTCTCTCCCCTAAGAGGTGACTACCATCCTGACTTCTGCAACAATTGTAAACATGGAAGTTCCTTGTTTTTCTTTGTAGTTTTAGCACTTAACGTATGTATCCCTAAACAATGCTACTCAATTATGCCTGCTTTTGTGATTTATATAAATGGAATGATACTGTTACTCTTTTGTGTCATATTTTGCTCAGTTTCTTGTTTGTGAGATATTTCCAACTTGTTGCACATAACTGTCTTTTTTTTTTTTTTTGGTGGCTGGCCAGTGCATGAAATGGAACCCTGGATCTTGGTGTTAACAGCACCGTGCTCTAACAACCAGCTGAGCTAACTGGCCAGCCCTGGGATCAACATTTATTTATTCATTAAAAAAATTTTTTTTTAATGTACATGTTATTTTTTATTAGCATATTCATTATAACAAATCATACTTATTCTTTATGCCCCTTATCCAATCTCTCCCCTTCCCCCTTCTCCCTCTAATACCCTAGATTTGTTCTCTCCTGATAGATTAACTGTTTCTCCATTCATTTGTTGCCTAGATGATCTGTCCAGTGCTGAGAGAGGTGTGTTCAAGTCCCCCACTGTTATCGTAGAGCAGATGCTTCTTCTATTATTCTGGAGTGTGCTTTATGGAGAGAGACTTTTTGTTTGTTTTGTTTGTTTTTGGTTTTGGTTTTTTTTGGTCTTCACTGCTGACTCTCCTTGTGTCAATGCAGTTGAGTATCTGGCGGGTCACCTGCACAGTGGCTGTGACTACTGCTATGGCAATTAGCTGCTTCTGCAGCAGCTGTGGCAATTGTGGTGTCTATGATGGGCTACCCCATGGAAATAGTGTTTTTGTTGTGCTCTTTACCTGGCGGTCGCCACATGACTAGTTGCAGGCAGGTTTGGCTTCCCCTGGCTCCCTCTGCACATAACTGTCCTTTTATTGTTGCATAGTATTCATTGCATGAGTATACCACAGTTTTTTTTTTTTTTTTATTCTACTGTTGGTGGACATTTGAGTGGTGTTCAGTTTGGGCTATGTATTAGTCTGTTTCTGTTGCTTATAACAAAATACCTAGAACTAGGTGATTTATGAGAAAACAAAATTTATTGCTTACATTTCAGAGGCTGGGAAGTCCAAAGTTAAAGGAACACATCTGCTGGTGGCAGTAGTGACCCGGGGGCCTCACATTGCAAGGTGGCAGAAGCAGAGAAAGAGAGCTAGGTTTTTTTTTATTGTTGTTGTTTTTGTTTTCCAATAAATTACAAGGAAAAACAAAACCAAAAAAAAGCTCTAGATCAAAAGAGACTCAAAAGACATACTGACCAATTGCCGTGTGTAAACCTTACTTGGATCTAAATTTAAACAAATAAACTGTCAAAAAGCAGTTATGTGACAATTGGAAATTTAAACATTGACCAGCTCTTTGATAATATTAGGAATTATTTTGGTATAATAATGATGTTATAATTATGGTTCTTTGTTTTTTGTAAGGAAGAGTCCTTTTAGGGATACATGCTGGAAATTTTATAGACGAAATGATGTCATGCCTGGGATTTGCTTCAAAATAATATAGAAGGAAGGATATGGATGGGGAGGAGTGTTTGGATGAGGCAGGATGGGCCATTGGTTGGTGATTTGTTATTCCATTGTCTCTGTTTTTGTGTATAATTTTCAATTTTAAAAATGTCTCTTCTAGGGGCCGGCCCGGTGGCGCACTGCTATGCTACAGTGCACCGCTTGGGAGCGCGGTGGCTCTCCTGCCGAGGGTTCAGATCCCACATACAGACCGGCCGCTCACTGGCTGAGCGAGGTGCGGGTGCAACACCGAGGGTTGCGATCCCGTTGCCGGTCATGAAAAAAGACAAAAAGGAAAAAAAAAATGTCCCTTCTAGCCATGGTAGGGGTCTGAGAGTACGAGATCTGGAGAGAGAGAGCCGTGCCTTCTCAGAGCAGGGGAGGGGTGCTGATTTAGTGGACACTAGGCCTTGCCTCTTCCTCCCCACCTGCCATGGCCAGGCTAGGCCCTGGAGTGTCACAGTCACTAGCATCAGACTCAGATCAAAAGGGTGGCTCGCTTTGTGTTTGGATGAGCTCACGGAGCCGGACACAATAATTGCAGAACTCTGGCCCTAGCCCACAAGCCCAGCTCTCCCTTTCCTGGGCACACTGGCTTCACATTCCAAGCACATTGTTGGCCACATCAGTCTGCCAGCATGGGTGGGAGAAGGTGCAGCAGGTGGTGGACATTCCAGGCACATTGTTGGCCACATCAGTCTGCCAGCATGGGTGGGAGAAGGTGCGGCAGGTGGTGGGAGCTGCAGGGCATTCTCAGACACATTTCCCATAATATCCCTGGTGCTAGTCACATGGTCAGTACTAGGCCAGGATCTGAGGACCTGGAGGGTCAGAGGACCACTCTCAGGCCCACCACCCAAGGGAGTGAGTACTGACCACCTAGGTGCCCAACTTGCTGCATGACCTTGACATGACATTTATTCTCCTTGGGCCTTGGCTTCTCCATTCAACAGGAGATGGCTCAGAGTTTCTCAACAGGGGGCTATTGATCTTTTGGGAGGGACAGTTCTTCCTAGTTGGGATTTCCAGCCCCCTGTCCATTAAATGCCAGCAGCAGTTCCTGTCTCTGTGGCAACTGAAAAATGCCCTGTACATTTCCAACCACCCCTGACTTGCAAAATACTGTGGGTCTTTTAGGGCTGATATGAATTGAATTATGTCTCCCAAGTTTTATGTATTAGAAGCTTGATCCTCACTGTGACTGTTAAGAGAGTAGCAAATCCTATTATGGTAATTTAAAGGTGAGGTCTTGAAAACGTGATTAGATTCTGAGGGCCATGCCATAGTGAGTGGATTAATAATGGTGGTCATGGGTGTGGTTTTGAGGGCTTTAAAAGGAGAGCATGTGAGAGTCTCTCTTTCTGCTCTGCCATTCTGCCATGTGAGAAGCCTGCATCACTGTCACCATCACCAAGACCTTCACCAGATGTGTTCTCTGGACTTTGGATTTCCCAGCCTCCAAAACTGTAAACAATAAATTTCATTTTCTTGTAAGTCGCCCAGTTCCAGGTATTTCTGTTATAAGCAACAGAAACAGACTAATACAAGGGCCTTGCCAAGCCCATAGTTCGATCTATCTGTGTTTCTTGAGAATTCAGGACAAATTGGGGAAGGGAGGAGCAGAAACTGTTAATGTTGGTCATAGTTTTGTAAGGAGATGAAATCTGGATATGTCTTGGAATGTAACTAGGAGTTTGCAAAGTGAGCAAGGGATGGAGACTGGGTGAGGGGAGATAAATATATTTTAGGTGGAAGGTCCAGCTTGTGTATAGGCACAAAATATGAAAGAGCGTGGGTGTCTGCAGAAATACAGATGTTCCCTGTGGCGCCAAGGTTTGGCCGGGCTGCAAAACCGTGCATTGGAGGTGGGGTTTTGACCTGTAAACACCAAGGAACCAGTAAGCCTTTTTTAATGGGGCAGAAACTTATTTCCTCTCCTCAGCAGGAACAGGTTTTTCTACCCCAGGCCCTGTGGACTGAGAAGTCACCAGGCCTATGTGAGAATCAGAAGAATGTCTCACTCCTCATGGGTCAGAACTGCAAAGAACACAACTGTGCATCTGGGATTTCTTGCCCTGGTGGTGCCCAGGTGGGAGAGAGATTTGGTGGTGACAGTGAGAGAGGGATGCTGAAACTTCTTAAACTACATGAGAACACTGTGCATGGGGGTGTGAGCGTGTGTAGTGTGTGGATGTATGAGGATGTGTGAGCAGGTGTGTGCGTGAATGATTGTGCTCATGAGTGTGTGTGCCCCCATGCACACAGGCTGCTCATTCATTTGTTTAACACGTATGTGCTGGACGCGTGGCGGTGAACACACACTGACCGGTGCCTCACCTTCACGGAGTGTATAATCCACGGATCTAGTGGAAGAGAAAGAAACCAGAAAAAAAAACCAAACACATCCCATAAGTGAGAGTGTGAGCCAACTAGGGCAGGGGGTGGAGAATAACTGGGGCCAGTGGGGAGAACCTGTTGGATGGGGTGGTTGGGCAGACCTCTCACAGCTGAGAATTTACAGTGGGCATTTGCCGGGCCTGGGCCACTAGAACTGCTCCCCTTCCTAAAGTCCTTTGATCTTTTGGGGGATAATTACCTCTTCTCTGCTGAACAGAATCTACTAGGCTCTCTGTACCCTACCCTACCATAGGGTGGACATGACCCCAGCCCAGCCAGTAAGAAGGTCCCTCCTCCGGCTCTTGGACAGAATGACCGAGATGGTTGGAGCCCCCTGGCTGTCCCCACCACACATTCCTGCCTCAGATCCATGCGTGCCCTTCCTGTCACTTGGCCCTCTGGAGCTGTCTTGGTTCTTGCCCATGCCCGGGCCTGTTTTCTAGCCTTCCCACCGATTTTCTGAGCTCCCGTGGGTGTGTCTATCTGTGTGCGGGTTTGGTTTTGGCTTTTAATGAGAAAAGCCAGAACAAGGGTGCTAGGAGAACAGATGGGGCTCACGGGGAATCCCCCCTTCCTTTGCACTGCTGGAAGGGGGTGTGGAGGCCGCTGTGCTCCCCAGAGCCGGCCAGTGCAGCACGGCACGTGCGGGCCCTCGCGCACACTGGGCCCGCAGCACTCCCCCTCACCCGCCCGCCACAGTGCGGAGCCCTGGCAGGCCTCACCGGGAGGAAATGCCAGCCGCGTTTCTCTAAGCCCCAGTCAGCCTCCCCGGGGATTCTCCGGCCGCCCAGCACTTCCTCTGAGGCCCTGTCAGTGGCGCAGGCCTGGTCGGCCCGGGCGGGCCTCCGGCGGGGCCTGTGACTCAGGGCTCAGTCAGGCAGAGGCAGGATGTCAGCGCCGTTCACTGGGCCATGAGGAATCTCACTCTTCTATTTTTAGGCAGCGTGACTACGGGCCCAGCCTGGCGGGAGGAAGCGGCCGTGGCCACCAACGAGCCAGGAACCAGGACGAAGTGAGGCACCCACTGCCCCTCCACCTGCCTGGGAGGCTTTCCAGGTTAGGCCTTGCTCTTTCCCTCCCAGATGGTCAAGGCTGGGACAGGACAGGACAACGAGCCCATTAACTAAGCAGCAGGAGGTGGTGGACATAGTCGGGGTGGCTTGGCCTGTCATGAGCAGGATAGGAACCTCCCTGACCCTACTGGGGGAAGAGATTAGGTCAAGGCAGTGCCCAGAGGCCTGGCATCCTGAAGGTTGGCCCCAGAGAACTCTCCTACTCTTCCTGCATGAGAGTCCCAACTCCCTTCATTTGTCAAAGACCCCTGCTCCCCACCCCCCAACTTCTTGCCCCCTGGCCAAGATGGCTATTTGTGCTTAGGAAGTTAAGATTTGATACCTACCTATTAAGGGCTGAGTCCTGTCCCATAAATTCCCTCATATCCCGTCTCACAATAGCTTTGTAACATAAGCCCATTTAACAGAAGTCAAAACTGAGTGTCGGAGTGGCTAAGGTACTCGCCTGGCTTTGAGTATGTGTACAAATAACTAAAGTGTGAGCTACGGTATCCTGTCAGAGGGGTGTCATGACAGGTAAATGAGGTGACCTTGGCCATCATTAATTTGATACCATCTCTTTAAAGGAGAACCCATCCCCACGGTTGGCCTTTGTCCTCTGCTGAGCTTACATCTCTGGTTGGATTGAAGGCATCTTGTGTTTTGTGCTTGTGTGTATCTCCTGCTCTGGAGGAGGTGCCCCTTGAGGTTGAAGGGGGAGCGTCTTGCTCCTCCCATAACCCCAGCCCCCAGCTTAAAGCTGGGCACCAAGCTGGTACTCAGTAGGGTCCACTGCCCCTCTGCTGCCCCCTTCCCCTCCCACCCTGAGGCCTCAGAGGCTCCCCCATCCTCAGACTTGCCTCCACGGGCAGCAGCCCTTCTGGGTGCTCTGCTGCACTCAGGGCAGATACTCAAAATGAGGGAGGGTCAGTGCTTCCAGAGAAGCTGCCCAACTGCAGGCCTGGCTGGGAACCTGGCCAGGACCCCAGGCCTTTGATCCCCATGTTCTTCTGGTGGGAACCAATTTCCTGAATGGGAGACCCTCCCCACTGAGCCCACTGGGGCCAGATCAGAGGAAACCAGCCAAGGGCTGCAGTGGACATTGCAAATCTGCCCTCACCGTCGGAGAATGTGGGAGGAATCCTCATTCCTTCCTCTGCATTCTGTGGGGCAGTCGTCCCACTCCTGACCTCCTTCCTGAGGCCCAGACCTGACCATTCTCCAGGGCTGCTGTGACGGCCTGTGGCGTGCCCTGCCTGTCTGCTGACCCAGGGGCAGGTTGCCCCTCCCTGCCCTGCTCTGCCTTGCCCATCCTTGCTGACCCTGCGGAAGCTAGAAGCGACCACTAGGGCTTTGCTGATGGACTCGGGCTTTGTCCCAAAGCCAGGCAGCATGGGAGGAAAGGAGGGGTGGGCAGAGGGAATTAGGGTCAATACTAGGTGGAGTCTCACTGCTTTGAGCCCCAGAGGGGCCCCTCCTGGCCTCTCCTGCAGTCCATGGCTCGTCCCTTGTTCCCCTATTCTGGGAAGCCTTCCTAACCTCCCCAGGCAAAGTTCTCACCCTTTCTCCCACTCCCATATGTATATCT
>NW_007726245.1:996658-1000909 GCF_000696425.1 Galeopterus variegatus
AGCCTTCCTAACCTCCCCAGGCAAAGTTCTCACCCTTTCTCCCACTCCCATATGTATATCTTTTCCTAGGGTAAGCGGCAAACCTCAGGGCCCTTTCTGAGTCTTGCAAAGTTTGCAAGTCTGACAGTCTCCGAATGTCAATGGCTTTTCTTTTTTGAGCAGGGCCCAATGAGAGCACTTGGGAAGGAGCGTTGGGCAGAAGGGTTGGTTCTGAAAGGCTCCCCCGAGGAAGGGAGGCTGAGTAGGAGTTAGCCAGTGTGAAGAGAAAAGGGGTCCCAAGGGGTGAAGGTGTTGAGGAGGGGAGAGAAAGCTGGAGAAGCTCTGGCTGGTGGAAGAGTTGAAGCATGGAGTCCTGGGGCGTGGTGGGGAAGCGGTCAGGGGCTGGTGAGGTGGGCAGAGCTCCAGGGCCTGGGGGCAGACTAAACCTTCTGAGCTCAAGGCTGGAGCTAGTCAAGGGCTTCAGGCAGGATGCCGTTGTGGAAGCTGGCCGTGGGAGGGCCGACTGATGCCATTGCAGTCTTCCTGGTGAGAGATGACGGTGGCTGAACTTGGGAGGCGACAGTGGAGGCTGGAGAGAGCTATGATGTGGCACCGACCGGCCGTGATGCCCTCCCCGAGGTCCACCCATGCTGGTGAGGATTGAGACCACAGGAGTGAAGAGAGGGACAGTCCCTGAGGAGGCCAGACTTGAGGCCCAGCTGCGCCAGCTGGACGGTGCAGAAATGACATCATCTTCGTGTACTTGACACAAGGTAAACAGGGGTGGAAAAACCCAAGCGCTCATTATCTACCGTGGCTGCCGCTGCTGGCTCCTTAACGACCGGTTTCCTGGGATTCTTCAGGCCTCATGCAGAGTGGAACCAGAACGGAGGGGCTTCCCTCCTGTGCCCAGAGCATGCGCCTGGCCCCGGGCTGGGGCCTGCAGACCTCTTCCTCCTGGGAGGCCTTCCGCTGTCCCCTACGAGTTCGTGGAGCTTGGCCTGCTGAGGGCCAGATGCCGGGCTAGACACTGGGGCACGGTGGACAGCAAATGCAAGAGTGGCCAGGGGGATTTGATCCTCGTGGCCAGGTGGGTTCGGGAACCCAGGAGTGCAGGAAGGAAGTGAGGAGCCCAGCAGGGGGGCTGTTGCAAGCATTCAAGCATGAGCTGATGAATTTGGAAATCCTAGAAGGCAGCTTGCCAATCATCCAGTCTGACCCTTGACTCTACAGATGGGTAAACTGAGGCCCAGCATCAAATGACTTACTTAGAATTATAGTGGGAGAGAACCTGAGGCAGGACTAAAACCCACATGTTCTGATGTCAGTGTTTCTTTTTGACAAATACCCTGAGAAACTGGCTGACTCAAGAATAGAAAGAAAGAAAACAGCATATAGTCCGGCCTCCCTGCTTTCCACTCACCACCCAGGCACACACACATGTGGGTTTTCAAGAAAGTCAAAGACCTAGAGAGAAATTTCTTCTGACTGGGTGTGTTCCTCATGCTTTCCCTTCACCCCCAGAACCCACCCCCAACCCAGAGGAAGCCAGAGGAAGGGCTTCTTCCTTGTGGAAATAGCTGAAGGGTTAGGCAGCCCCAGAGGAACCTTTGCTCTGCGTGGCAGCGCTGGGGGCACCTGGCCCTGCCCTCCCTGCAGGCTCCACACTCCCTCCAGGGAAGGCCCCAGCGAGGCAAGAACCTTTCGAAGAGCCCAGAGGCACAGCAACCCCTGTGGCTACTCACATTTGGGGGCTCTGGACTGTCACTTGCAAAGCAAACCCTGAAAAATAATCTGGTAGATTTTGTTCTCTGCCTTGAACAGCAGCAGCAACAAACAACAATTATAATACCCCCTTTTTCTAGTGTCAGTTGAGTGAAACAGACTGGAGGCATGGAGAAAACCTGGAAAACTGTCCCTGCAGCCTTGGACAGATCCCTAGATCCCCTTGGGCCTCAGTTTCCCCAATGGTATTGAGCCCTAAGCATCCCTATGCTTCACTAATCTGTGAGTTTGAATGACCACTTAATATTAATGCCCAAAGCCTGCTCATTCCAAATCGCCACTTTTACTCCCAGGAGTTCTAAGCCTCAGTCCTTTTGAGCCCTGAGGAGATGTCCTGCCTGACCTCTTGGGTTACATGGTTGGCTGAAGAATGACCCCCAAAAGATGTGCACATCCTGCTCCCCAGAACCTGTGAATATGTTACCTTACATGGCAAAAAGCTTTGCAGATGTGATTGATTAAATGAAGGGTCTCGAGATGAGGAGGTTATCCCGGATGATGTGGGTAGGCTCCAAGTAATCACAAGCATCCTTGTAAGAGGGCTGCTGGAGGGCCAGAGTCCAAGGAGGGGACATGATGACAGAAAAAGGAAGAGAAGGCAGGGGTCAGAGTGATGCAAAGAAGGGGCCAGGAGCCAAGGATGCAGGTGGCCTCTAGAAACTGGAAAAGGCAAGGAAATGGATTCTCCCCCGGAGCCTCCGGAAGTAAGGCAGCCCTGCTGACACTTTGATTTTAGGAATTCTGGCCTCTGGAAGTGTAAGATGGTACATTTGTGTTGTGTTTAGCTGCTACATTTATGGTGGTTTGTTATAGCAGCAATAGGAAACAAATACAGGTTAGGACAGATGGCCACTCACACTCATCCCAGGCCACCCTGCCTGGCCTCCTCTGCCCCTTCTGCTCCATCAGGCCACGTCCTTGGTGACTCTGAGATATAGCTGCCTTTGCTGACCTCAGTCTCCACATGGGCTTTCTCAAGAAGCTGCCAAGTCTGGAAGTCTCTGCCTGTTCATCCCAGCAACAAACAACATTTGCAGTCTTTAAGGAATAGCAGTAGTTTGGTCCTCTCCTGGGTCCTGAATGTCACACACTCTCTCTCTCTCTCTCTTTCTCTCTCTCCTAAGCACGGACCTACCCCCAGGCTAGAGCCACCTGCCACATGATGTGCAGGACCATCCTCACCAACACCACTCAGGCTGGGTTCTGCGGGGGCCCCCCTGTGCTGGATGCCCCTTACCTCATTACCAACTCTCCCTGGGAACCCCCATTCTCCACCACCCCCCTTGCCCTCTCCAAGGCAGCCAGATATTCTCAGTACAGTAGTCTCCCCTCATCCGTGGGGGGCATGTTCCAAGACCCTCAGTGGATGCCTGAAACCATGGATAACACCCAACCCTATACAAGGGGTCTTCAAAAAGTTCCTGGAAAGATTCATATTATCTTTTCATTCTATTTTTCCACAAACTTTTTAAAGTATCCTCATATATACTATATTTTTTCCTATATATACATACTTATGATAAAAGTTTAATCTATAAGTTAGGCACAGTAAGAGACTAACAACAATAACTAATAATAAAATAGAGCGATTATAACATACTGTACTAAAATTTATGTGAATGTGGTCTCTCGCTCTCTCTCAAAATATCTTATTGTACGAGTGTGTAATATTTTCAGACCGTGGGTAACTGAAACCACGGAAAGTGAAACCACAGATAAGGGAGACTACTGTACGCACAGCCCCGCGGTGTACGTATTTCTTCCTGAGAGGCTTCTCAGCCCCCACATAAACCCTGACCCACACAGACACGTGGTAGGGGCGGGAGCATGGCAGGCATCGAACTCCACATGCTGTGGACCGGCTGGGGACCAGCTTAAGGGGAATGACATAACCTGCCCACCTGCTTATAGCCTGGCTGTATCTGTGAGGTGGGTTTATGGTTATGAGCCCTCCACGCCTCCTTGATCATGCTCTGGCCTAGACCCTTAATATCGCTGTCCCCCAGCCCCGTCCCACACACCCCCATCTGTCCTCTGCCTCCCCTTCATCAGTGGCATTAGCAAGCCCCCTCTCCATGGCCCAGTTCAGCAGTTTCTTTCTGGAGAAACCACTGACAACATTCAGTTATGCAGGATCTTGGGAGTATTTTTCTTTGAAAGACTTTTTAAGCTTTCATTTAATTATGCAAGTGACCCATGTACCCTGAAGAAAGAAATTAGAAAAAAAAAAGCAGCAAATAGAAATGATGTTTTATCCCACCTATATAGAGATTAATAATACAATAATCCACTGACACAGTTTTGGTATATGGTTGATATATTTATAATAATCTGATATCCGATAAATTATCACTACTGGAATACTGTTTATTTATTTGTTTTTAACACAGCCACAGTTCATATCATACACACTATTCCAACACAAGTTTTTCTTTTTTTTTTTTAAAAGATGACCGGTAAGGGGATCTTAACCCTTGACTTGGTGTT
>NW_007726245.1:1001841-1003414 GCF_000696425.1 Galeopterus variegatus
ACAGTACAGTTTCTCTGAGTCTCAGTTTACTCATCTGTAAAACGCAGATATTATCAGAACTTTGCAGGATTTTCATGTGGGTGAAAAGAACCCGGCTCGGTGTCTGACACGTGGTGAAATCTCAGCAGTTCAGTCTCGTCCTCCCCCTCCCGGGGCCAGGCAGTGAGCAGTGGGTTCTCCTGGCCCAGGCGTTGGCACTGGGCACTTGGTTCCTGCTGGACTCTGCTCCCACAAATCCCAACCCACATTTCCAGCTACCCAAGGCTAATAGTCTCATCCAGAAACAACCCCCGGATTTGCTCCACCTTAAGAGGTCCTTGAGCTCTCAGAAGGACAACCAAACAAGAGAACAGAACATTAGAGAAAATTGCTTGTCTAAAATAAACAAATAATCTTCATTTCATCCTTTCCTCTCTGTTCCACTTTATCTGTCTCTTTGCTGTGCCTTTTTCTACCTAAGCCAGGAATGAGGGTGATATTATACTTATAAATTCTCGAGATGGATTATGTAATAATCTAGATAGAGACTTAAAAAGAAAAGGCAACTACTTGGTAAATGGACAAACGTCTTTGCAACTATTTAAAGAGATAAAGCTCAGACCACTCCTTGCCTCCCAACATTCAGTAGCTGACTGGCCTCGTTCTTGGGTTTTCCGGAGAGAGTCCCAGCTGAGCCTGTGTAGAACTGTATTGCCCAATTTCCCCGAGGATCAGAATCACCTGGGATGCTGATGAAAATGTAGGTGCCTGGGCTCCAGGCTAGACCTTCTGAATCCAATTTTCCAGGGGAGAGATCTATACACTTACAAATATTATACATTCAACGAGTGGCCTCAGGTAATTCTTAACGTCAGGAAAATATGGTCAACATTGTCAATAGATGAAAACCTCAGTAGTTTTCAACCTTAGCTACACATTTGAGTCTCCTGAGGACCTTTAAAAGCCCTGATGCCCAGTTAAATCAGAGGCCCCATCATCTTAAACCATGTCCAGGAGACAGTGGAAAGATCTCTGACTACACATGGGCCTAGAGTCCAGGGTTCTAGTGCTGGCTCTGTCACTAACTCACAGGGTGGCGTTGCTAGGCCCCAGTTTCCATACATACAAAATGAGGGAAATGGACTAGCCCAGTGGGAAAATCCTTTCTGTCCTGCATGCCAGTCTGATTGATTGGTGGCATCTGCCTGGGTCACAATATTGAGAAGGGTTCTGAGGCTGGGACTGGGCTGAACAGCAGGGTGCCTTAACTGATTAATGATGTCTGCCATGGTGCACATGAGAGGGTGTTGGTTCATACATGTTGGTCAACATGTATGAACCAACTACCTCTAGACTAGGTCATCTTTAAGACTTCTTCTCAGCCTCAGTGACGTAATAGTGATAACATCATCAGATTCACTGAGATAAATAGTTGAGATAATCCATGCAAATTACACCTTGCAACCTGTGATGTGCTGTATGGATGTTAGCTATTACAATAATAATTATTTTAGTTCTAAGATGCTACTTCTTCAACAATTTTTTTTTTTTTTTGTCTTTTGTCTTTTTCCGTGTCCGGCAACGGATCGCAACC
>NW_007726245.1:1004658-1005336 GCF_000696425.1 Galeopterus variegatus
AACCCTCAGGCGGGAGCGCCGCCGCGCCTCCCAAGCGGCGCACTATCCAGTGTGCCACCGGGCTGGCCCTTCAACAATTTTTTAGGTAGAGTCATTTGCAGCAAGTGGACTGTCTGGGCCAGGGTGAGGTGGGGTGTCTGGCTCAGAAGGCGCCATTGGATTGGTAATCACATGGGATTACAGGAATAGATAGTTGAAAATATTAGGGGTTTCAAAGCTAGAACTCTTTTTTTCAACCTGAGGAGTGAAATGATAGAGGGAAGGCCATAAATGAGGTTCTGGTTCCAGAGCTTATCTCTGCCTCAACCAGCCTACTGGCCATATAGTCTTTCCATTCTCAGGTAGGATTATAGTTAAGGACTCCATCCATCCATCCATCTATCTGTCCATCCATTCATCCACTCATCTCTCCACCCATCCCTCTACTCATCTACCCGCACACCCATACACTTATCTATGTACATATAATAAGCCCTTACCAGGCATATCGCAGAGCTGGGATACAGCTGGGGCTGCTATGTTTCACAGCTCCTGGGAGCAGCACTCACATTGCGGTCTTTGCATAGATCCACTGGACACAGAGTGAACAAGACAGACAAGGTCTTTGCTGGCATGAATCTTTCATTCTAAAGGGGGGTCAGACAATAAACAAGGAAACAAAATGAATGAGCAAGACCA
>NW_007726245.1:1005782-1008052 GCF_000696425.1 Galeopterus variegatus
AAAAAAAAAAAAAAAAAAAAAAAAAAAAAAAAAAGAGAGACTGATTCTGGCCATGTTACCCTTTAGGAGCATATTAGACATTCATGTGCAGATATTGAATAGACAATCGGATTTAGTAGTTTGGAACGCAGAGGTCAAAAGTTGTAGGTGTGAATTTGGGAGTTGTGGTAGACGTGGGAGTTACTTGCCTCATATCCATACCCCTTTTCATAACTACTTTAATTTATGCCCCTGTGAATGGAAGAAAATAGCTCTGCCCCTGTACTAGGGATGGGAAACAGAGTTTAAGCCTAAGCCAACCAGTATATCCCATCCTCTGGCCCTGTAACTGGTTCTGGATTGGGCATTTGACCCTATTTGGGGCAATGAAATTAAAGAAGGCAAGCGTTAGGGTTTTCTGGTTCTTTCAAGAGCACCCTGGAAGAGACCTCTTCTCTCTCTCTGAACTTGAAGAATCATGTAGCCTTGGAAGCTGTTGACAGCCAACTTGCAACCATGAGGGGGAGCCAGGATTACAGTAAGATGAAAACAGTGGAAAGTGGAGCAGAGGGACATGGGGGGCAAAAAGGTTGAAGTTCTGACACTGAGTCACTGAAGCCACCCTGCCTCAGAGTTCTGTGAGATGAGACATTCGCTCAATTGCTTAAACCAGATTGGGGTGAGATCTCTGGTACTTGCAGCCGAACACTGATAAAGCAACAGGGCTGGATGCTATCGCGAGGGAGAGTAGAGATAGACCAGCAAGTAGATACGCCAGGAGGAAGGCTCCTGAAAGTTTCCCAAAGAAAGGGCGCTGTGATCCCTGAATGCAGCAATCCTGGAAGTTTTCCTGCAAAGAGTCTGGATCTCTCTACTGGAGAGGAAGTGAATGCACTAGAAAAAACATGGGACTCTGTGCTAGAGAAGCTAGATTTGGGCAGCCTCTGCCGTTTGCTAGTTGTGTGAGTTTTGGCAGCTCATTGGATCTCTCTGAGCCTCCGTTTCCTCCCCTGTAAAAAGGAGGCGATAGTAGCCACAGCACAGAGTTGCATGAAGGTCGCACACTATGAAGAAAGTGCCAGGGTTTGGCACGTGATGCTTCTGGCTGCTCCCTTTTACCTTCTCCTTGGTGACGATAAGCTGTGCTCTCTCAAACCATTATGAGGGATGCTGAGTCATTTTATCAGAAAACTAAAATGTTAAGTGCCCCCTCAAGTGATTGTCTCCAGAGAAGCATTTGATAACCAGATACATTTGTCCTTCCTTTTCATGCATCTTCACATTTTATCATGAAAATAGATGCTCTAACAAGGGGAGAAAGGAGCATCAGCTCCCGTCTGCTGGCTGGTAAGAGATGACTCACATGGGACCAGCAGGAAGGGATGCTTCTAACACAGGGTCACCCCGATGGGATGACACCCCATCCTGAGAAGTCCCTAAGGTGCAGCCCTGAAGGTGGGAAACACACAGAGCTTCTCCTGAACTGGAATGTAATTACAGAGACTTAGGCAGTCCCAGGGGGCCAGGAAACTGGTTATGGAGGGGTTCAGCTTCCCTGACTCCTCTCCCAAGAGGGTATGCAGTGAGTCCTCCCAGGCCACTGCCCGGGGTCTCCTTATTAGCTATGAAGGAAGCACTTCTTGGCTAGGTCCAAATTCCAGCTCTGCTACTTAACTATCTCTATGACCTGGGCAAAGTATTTAATGTCCCTGTACTTCTGTTCTTCCATCTGTTAATCATAAAATTGGGAGAATGTTTGTTCTAGGTACACTCCTATATTGATGGGGAAGGCAAAATGGTGTAACTCCTATTGAGGGGAATTTGGTAATATCTAATAAAATTACATGTGCAACTACCCCTTGACCCAGCAATCCTACTTGGAATCTTTCCCAGAGCCACAATGGCAAAAATACAAAAGATATAGCCATCAGGCTATTTGTTAGAAAAAGGCTGGAAACAACCTCAACGTCCGAGAATCGGGCTGGTTGAAGAAACCATGCATACAGTGGAGTGCTACACAGCTTCCCAAAACATGGGGATTATGTCTATGTCTTGCTTTGGGGTGATGACCAGGACACAGTGTTACATGAAAAAAGTAAGGTAGAGAAAAACACATTTAATATACAGTCATTTATCCAAGAAAGGGGGAAAGAACACACACAGACACAGAGTTTTTTAATTGGGAGGATACTTTTATTTTATTTTATTTTATTTTTTTTGTCTTTTGTCTTTTTTCCGTGTCCAGCAACGGATCGCAACCCTTAGTGTTGCCCCCGTACCGGACCGGGGAC
>NW_007726245.1:1009036-1011178 GCF_000696425.1 Galeopterus variegatus
CCGTGCCTCGCTCAGCCAGTGAGCGGGAACCGGTCTGTATGTGGGATCCGAACCCTCGGGCGGGAGCGCCGCCGCGCTTCCCAAGCGCCGCCGGGCCGGCCCGGGAGGATACTTTTAAATAGTTACCTATAAGGAGAAGCAGAGAATGCCCCTATTCGTGCAGGGGCAAAGATAGAGTCCAGTTTCTCTGTAAGCAGTTCATAATACCATTCCTTCTGCTTTTGCGTATATTTGAAATCTTCCACAATATGACTTAAAAAATACAATGCTTGTTCCTGTAACCTCACACTGGCCAATGGACCCCACAACATAGGGCAGAGCCACCACCAACCTAAAGCCTTGTCCTGGACGTTTATATGAGAAACAGCAAGCCTTTCCCTGTTTCAGTGACTGGATGCTTGGCATCTCGTTGCTCCAAGCTTAGCCCACCCTAACCAATGCACAATCCCACCATTTATCTTCTAGCTCTTACCTTGGCCTTTCCTGCCTGGCTCGAAAGGTCTGGACTCACCTCCAGAGGCCCAACCTCCAGCTTCACCTCAAGTCCTTCTTTTACAGTTTGTTCTCAGGGATATGGAAGCCAGAAGTCGACCCTGCCTCGTCCTTGGCTCCAACCCCAGGCCCACAAAGGAGTTAGAGGTACGTTGGCAGTTCCATNATGGAAGCCAGAAGTCGACCCTGCCTCGTCCTTGGCTCCAACCCCAGGCCCACAAAGGAGTTAGAGGTACGTTGGCAGTTCCATATCATTGCTGTCCGCTTGTTCTGTAAGCAAGGGGACACTTGCTTTGGCCCAGGGGTTTTCAGTACCATCCTCCTCCCCCTTCTTCCACCCCCCCCGCTTCCTGCTGTTATATGTGACTTCTGGTAAGTCTCCTTAAAAGGAAGAGGGGATTTCCTTCTTTTTTTCCCCAACCCTATCCCACTGCCTCAAACACGTTTGCAGTGGCTGGAGCTCTAGTAGCCATCTTGAACCATGAGGACAAGGGTCACATCATAGAAATGACAGAGCAGAGAGCTGGGGGGAGCCTGCATCCCTGATAATTCTGTGATATCACCACACCACACCAGCTCCAGGCTGCCTCCTTCTGAACCTCGTAAAAGCAGTAAAAGTATGAGAGAAATAAACTTCTGTTTAAGCCATGGTTGTTTTCTGATTTAAAAAAATAAACAGTTTAGTTATATCAATAAGTCTTCATCCCCTCTCCCCCAACAGCAGCTCAGAAGCACCTCCGCAGGGCCCCACATGACAGTGGATACTGCTCTGGCCAAGGGAAAAACCAGCTGGTCATTGTGAGGTTAAAACCTTCTCTTAAAACCTCTTCCCAGGACTAATACATGTCAATTCTGCTCACATTTTATTGACCAAAGCAAGTCACACGGCCAAATCTCACAGCCATGGGGTGGGGATGAATAATCTTCTCAGGGGGAAATACAGAAAATATTTGGAAATAGTAATACAACCCACCTTAACAGTTGGAGAAACCAAGGCCTAGAGAAGCAAAGTGGCTTGCCTGGGGACATTCAGGCCTGTAGGAGGCAAAGTTAGAAGCCAGGTTGGGCTGATTCCAATTCTAATGCTCTTTTCATTATACTTTAAAGGAACTCTCAAAAGGAACACATAATTTGGGAATTTATAGTGCCTCCCACAGAGGCAGTGCTTGGTAAAGTCGGGCTCACACTCGAGGTCCTGTTCTCATGACTTATCCCTTTCCTGTCCTCTTCTTGGGGGTAGTAGTTCCAACAGCCCCACCTCTCTCTTCTTCTTCTGCCCTTTTGAAGTCCAAGGTATCAAAGTTTATTACTACAGTAGAGACTAGGAAGAGCAACCATGCCCAGACTTTAGGAAGGATACCAACACATGAGGAGGAACGTGTGAAATAGCCTCTGCACACATGCATGGATATTCCCAGGGGCACAGAAAACAGAGAGGCATTTAAAGAATCTGGTGTGGCCATCTTGGGAATCTTTCAATGAACTCAGATATTTTAAAGACATAAGCAAAAGTTGGGAGGACAGGCATATGCCAAGTATGTAAGAAAGAGTGATGGGGGCCGGCCCGGTGGCGCACTTGGTAGAGTGCAGCGCTTGGGAGCACAGCGGCACTCCCGCCGAGGGTTCGGATCCCATATAGAGACCGGTCCG
>NW_007726245.1:1012905-1013878 GCF_000696425.1 Galeopterus variegatus
AATTTGGTGGGGAAGGAATGGCTTATTTAATAAATGATGGTCACACGATTGGCTGTTCATTTGGAAGGAATGCAAAGCAGACTCCTCCCTATATTAAAAAGTTAAGGTTTAGTTGCATTAAGATTTAAATGTAAATATATCATTAAAAATTTTAGCAGAAAACTTAAACATTTTATATAAATTTAGCAAGACAAGAAATTTGAATGGTATAAAGAAAAAGATTATATTTCACTACACAAAATTAAACTTTACATGTGTTCAAAAACATCATACACAAAGTCAATGATAACCCTGGGGAAACTACTTTCAATACATATGACAGATAAAGGATTAAATGTATAACATCTCAAGGGCACCAAAAATTGATTTTACAAAACCCAGATATTCTGATAGAAATAAATGGATGCAAATATGCAATTCCTGGAAGAGGAGCTCTAAATGGCCAATAAATGTATAAAAATGATATTCAAGGTTTCTTGGAGTCAGGGAAATGGAAATTAAAGGAACAAAGAGATACCATCAGACTGGCAAAATAAACTAGTGAAACGCCCACATGATAATGTTCAATCTTGGGAAGAATGAGGGAAATGGGGGACTCTTTTACATTGCTCATGGGGATGCCAATTGCTAGAGCCTTTTTGGAAGGTGATCTGGCAATATCTAGTAAAATGCACAACACATATTCCACATACCATGATTGTATGCACATGCTATATCTGAAAGTGTCCCCGAGAAAGTGGCAACAGTAGACAGTCATCGCTGGGGAAGGGAATTGTACTGGAAAATAGGAATGGAGGGTAATGGGGTAATGTCTATATCATGAATAGCTTTTTTACCTTTTAAACTTTGTTATATTTGCATATATTTTTTAGTCAACAAATAAATACTCTTCATTTGTAATGTTTCTGATTTGAGATTTTTTTTTTTTTTTTTGTCTTTTGTCTTTTTCCGTGTCCGGCAACGGATCGCAACC
>NW_007726245.1:1015362-1016707 GCF_000696425.1 Galeopterus variegatus
TCCTTATTAGTGCCTTCTTTTGTGTTAAATAGATATTTTCCAGTGTACCATTTTAATTCCCTTCTCATTTCTTTTACTATATTTTTAAAATTTTTTTCTTAGAAGTTGCCTTGGTTACAATTAATTACAATTAATTACAAGAGATTACAATTAATATCTTAATTTATAACAATCTAGTTCAAATTAATGCCAACTTAATTGAATGTATACAAAAACTTTTCCCCATATACCTCCATTTCTTCTTTGTTCAAAACATTACCTTTTTTTTACTCTTCATGTGAAAAAAAATTACATCTTTTTACATTGTATGCCCATCAACATGGATTTATAATTATTATTTTATGCCATCTTTTATTTATTTATTTATTTATTTTTATTATTTGTGTGTTTTTTTGTGACTGGTAAGGGGATCAGAACCCTTGGCTTGGTGTCACCCACACCGTGCTCAGCCAGTGAGCACACCAGCCATCCCTATATAGGATCCGAACCCGTGGTGGGAGCGCTGCTGTGCTCCCAGCACCCCACTCGCTCGAGTGAGCCACGGGGTCGGCCCTATGCCATCTTTTAAATCAGATAAAAATTTTAAAAAGAGCTACAAACTAAAATATATTTATACTGTCTTTTCAATGTACGTATGTAGTTACTTTTAGAAGTGTTCTTTATTTCTTCATGTGGATTTGAGTTACTGTCCAGTGTCATTTCATTTTAGCCCTTTAGTATTTCTTGTAAAGAAGGTCTGCTAGTGGTTAATTCTTAGTTTTATTTACCTGGGAATGTCTTTATTTCACCCTCATTTCTGAAGGATCTTTTGACTGGATATGGAATTTTTTTTTTTTTCCTTTTTGTCTTTTTTCGTGTCCGGCAACAGATCGCAACCCTCAGNGTCACTGGGCCGGCCCCTTTTTTTTTTTTTCTTGATATAGGCACCTATGGCTATCCATTTTCTTCTAAGAATTGCTTTCACTGCATCTCATAAGTTTTGATATGTTGTGTTTTTATTTTTATTCATTTAAAAATATTTTCTAATTTCCCTTGTGATTTTCTCTTTGACCCATTGGTTATTTAGAACTCTATGTTCATTTTCACATATTTGTGAATTTCCTAAATTCATCTTATTGTGGTCCATTAACATACTTTGTATGATTTCAGTACTTTTCAATATATTGAGATTTGTATTATGGCCCAGCATATGGTCTACCCTGGAGAATGTTTCATGTGCATTTGAGAAGAATGTGTACTCTGCTGTTGTTCAGTGGCTATTCTATAGATATCTATTATAGATATCTGTTATGAATTGGTTTAGATTATTGTTCAAATCTTCTATTTCCTTGTTGATTTTCTGTCT
>NW_007726246.1:0-899 GCF_000696425.1 Galeopterus variegatus
TACCGGTCATCTTTTAAAAAAAAAAAAAAGAAAAGAACCACTGCTTTTAAGAGAGGAAAGAAGCATCATGCAGATAAGAAAGAAAAACATGATTCAACTTGAATTTTTTTTTTGAGCCACCTTAAAGCCAAGAAAACTGCAAATCAAAAATCAATTGAATAAAATCATCCTGTAAATTTATCCTTGTAAAATAAAAACATATATAATCTATATAATGAATTAAATAAATTGAAGGAAATTTTTTATGAAATTGTTGGAAAACCAAATCTACAAATTTCTGACAAAATATAGGGCTATAATCTGAAACTGCATGTTTTAACTCTTTAAATAACTTGTAGGGTAACGGCTCCCATTTAGGCTCATTCCCCTCATAAGACACAGGAGAATAAGAGAAATCGCCCTTTTTTTTTTTTTTTTTTTGAGCCTGTTTTATTGCTCTTTGAAAGCCAATTCCAAGTTCTGGGGATTTTTTCTTTTTTGAAAAAGGATGATGAAGAAACATTTACTAGGAGGCCATTTTCCTTGATGATATTTAGTTGCCTCTTCATCTGACTTTTTCTGATTTTCAGGGGTTAAAGGATCCTCATCAGAGTCATTAGCTCTTTCCTTTTTTTTTTTTTTTTTTTTAAAGATGACCAGTAAGGGGATCTTAACCCTTGACTTGATGTTGTCAGCACCATGCTCAGCCAGTTAGCGAACTGGCCATCACTATGTGGGATCCGAACCCCGGGGCCTTGGTGTTATCAGCACCACACTCTCCCGAGTGAGCCACGGGCCGGCCCCATTAGTTCTTTCCTTATCCAATGGATTATTAGATGTTAGATTGAGCTTTTGCTTTGAAGCTGCAACCAGGAATAAGCTATCTTGGGACCCCTAAGTTGGTCCCTTCTTGTCTAACA
>NW_007726246.1:1815-5558 GCF_000696425.1 Galeopterus variegatus
CCACCTAGGCTCTAAACTTCTCAAAAAGTTCTCATATACAGGCTCCTATTCTTAGACGGGGATTTTTCCATTGTTCTTCCTCTGCCTAGGCTCTTGTTTTACCCCAGTGAGTGAAGCGCCTGAGTCCCCTTTAGCAGGGAGCCTTTTCTAGGCCTTTAAGTCGCATAGAAATCTTGTAAAGTGTCTCCAACTCAAGACCACCTTTTATAACTAATAGTTCCTTCCTCTGGGAACCAGAGACAAAGGTCCTTTACAAAATCAAAAAAAACGCAACAGATCATTTGTTTTAACCTTTACCCCTCACGTCTTTAGTGCCTTTTGTAACTGCCTTACATACATTTCATGATGGCTTAATTCTTGCCCCATATTCAGACACAATCACTAACCTCAGTAACAATGCAGCAGGTTCCTGAAAAGCCGAGGTTTTTCAGTCCGGACGGCCATCCCTATTTCTCAGTGTCTTCTTCCTCACGGGATCCCCCGTGTCACAGGTCCCATGTTGGGCGCCAAAAATGTCCCAACCTGCGGGATATTCAACGCAGACCCTGGAGTGGGGAGTGGGAATGGGAAAGGAGCAAGAGACGCAAGAGATGGGAGACAAGACAGTATTCTGATCAAGTCTCGTTTAATGAGGGAAATAAGCTCCTTTTATAGAAACTCACAGGTGCAAGGGAACAAAAAGCAATGGGTGGGGGTGGAGGTCATGAAGAGTTCTTATGTAACCATCTTTTCTCGTTTTCTCGGGTATCGCTGTTACCATTGGTTCTTGACAGCGTAGCTTAGGTCAAAATGTTGCGGTTAGGCAAAACAATCACAGCATGCAGCCCTCCCAGGAAGGGTTGCAGCATCAGCTCTTTCTGTGCTCTTGTCCACTGCTACTTCAGCAGTCTGTCCCATTTGGCTCCTTAGCTTAGGGGGTCATCGTGAGGACACCCAGTTCCCCACAGATTATAACCTTTAAAATGAAATAAATGTTCATACTAATATAAATAAATAATGGAATAAATAAATGGGGGGAAGGGACAGGACAGCTTTTCCTTACAGTGGAATTCCAATTAATAAATGTAGAATGAATGAGAGAAATGTGGAATTATCATTAGGCAAACATGCCAGTAATAATTGTAAGCAGGATCCACTGATGGATATTAAAATAAGTGGACAAAAATTTCAGGAAAAAACCAGAATATTTGTGTAGCTTAAGAGTGTCTCCCCTTTGAAATATTTGTCCATTACAGAGGGAAAAATGGCAACTTTACAGTGGAAAAGTATGGCAGACATAACCATAACTGAGTGATCAAAGTAAAGATCACCAGTAATAAGATATTGACATTGTGTGCCCCCTGATATGATGTACTGAGAAGGGCACAACATCCCTCCTGCCTCTATCTCCAATCCTGCTTATTTCGGTCTTCCCCATCCTTCAAGACCTGACATGCAAACCACCTCCTCCATGAAGGCTATGTCCATCTGATGAGTTCATCTCTCTTTCCTTTGAACAAATAGAGTGTTTGGTGTTCCTTATACAATAGCACCATTTTTCATCAATCAGTTATTGAATAGCAGTTTTGTGTTGGGCACATTTTTCTAAGAGCTGGGGACACTCAGATGAGCAATATATTTTCTTTGTTCATCAAGGATCTTTCAGGCCTGGAGGAAAGCAGACAAGAAAACCAGCAATTAGAATCTGTGTGAGCAGTGCTGTGATAGAACAATGCACAAGATGCTAAGATGCTCAGAGAAGGGGGCTTCTTGAAGGTGAGGCATTTACATTGAGTCTTGAAGGAAAATGAGAAATTAAGAGTGCTGAGGAGTGGGAAGTAGGAAAGAGCCTTCAGGTGGGGGAAAAACTTAATCAAAGGCCTGGAAACCTGAGAGGGCAACTGCAAGGAGCTTAGAGTGCACATGTTTGGCAGGTGAGGTTGAGCAGGTAAGAGCACATGGCCTTGTGCCATACCCAGGTTTACATATGCCTGTCACACTCAGTTGATTATCGACTCCTTGGGAGGTTGAGGAATTTGGGCGGCAGAAGGAAAGAACATTAAACTTCAGGTTAAAAGACCTCACTTTTTTGTGAGTCTCTGCCCTTTTCTAGAGATTATGACATTAATAATTTAGGAATGTCTACTTATAAGCTGTGTGAACAGCTTGGGCAAGTTACTTAATATGTCTGATCCTCAGTTCCCTTGTTTACAAAACACCAGCTATACAGCATTGACAGCAGTGGTGACAAAAACCATTATCACTGTGGAAACTGATCAGCCAGAATGTATGCTGGACCAACAGACACTGTCTATAAAAAACCTGTAAGTGCAAACCAGAGTATACTGGCTGATCATCAGCCATGGTTGTAAGGAATCAGTGAGCTAACGTATGTAAGCTGCTTGGCACAGCATCTGGTACAGAGTAAGAAATTAATAAGGGTTAGTTCTAGAGCCATGTCCCAGGCACTCACGTGTTTTCTATCTCATCTAATTCTTACAATAATTCTGTGAGACAGGTGTTGTTCTTTCTACATTTAACAATTGGGAAAATGAAGTTGAGAGAAGTTAAGAACTTGTCCAAGGTAACAAAGCTAATAAGGATCAAAGCTGAGATCTGAAACCCCAAGAATTGTGTTCAGTACCACCTACAAAATTTGCACAGCCCAGTACAAAATAAATATGCGGCCTCTTGTTCAAAAATTATTAAGAATCTCAAGACAGTGACAGAAGACCATGAAAGTGTGAGGTTCTTCTAAGTGGGAGTTCATTCTAAGTGTGGGGTCTTTCTACACACCGGGCCCTGTGCAACTGCACAGGTTGCGAGGCCAGCCCTGACTGTGTTATTTCCAAAATACTAGAATGTGCTGGAAAAAGAACCAGCAAGAGGAAAAATCTGTGTATTTGACTCAAAAATAAAGGAGTATATATGGGAAAAATGTATACCACCTTGATACTTCATAAATGCCACTGTAATGTGCTAACAGCTTCTTTTTTTATTTTTATTTTTATTTATTTATTAATTTAATTTAATTTCGTCAATATACAATGTTTATCGTGGTTGATTATTGTAGCCCATTACTGACACCTCCCTTTCTCCCCCCTCTCTCCCTCCCCCCTCCCTCCCAACAATTTCCTTTCTGTTTGCTTGTTATATCAACTTGAATGTATTGTAATTGTTGTGTCTTCTTCCCTCCCCCCCCAGGTTATTTGCATATTTAATTATTTATTTCTAGCTCCCACAAATAAGTGAGAACATGTGATATTTCTCTTTCTGTGCCTGACTTGTTTCACTTAATGTAATTCTCTCTACGTCCATCCATGTCATTGCAAATGGCAGTATTTCGTTCTTTTTTAAAGCAGAGTAATATTCCATTGTGTAGATATATCGCATTTTCCATATCTACTCATCTGATGATGGACATTTGGGCTGGTTCCAACTCTTAGCTATTGTAAATAGTGCTGCGGTGAACACCGGGGAACAGGTATACCTTCAACTTGATGATTTCCATTCCTCTGGGTATATTCCCAGCAGTGAGATAGCTGGGTCATATGGTAGATCTATCTGATATTGTTTGAGGAACCTCCATAACATTTTCCATAGAGGCTGCACCATTTTGCAGTCCCACCAACAATGTATAAGAGTTCCTTTTTCTCCACACCTCGCCAGCATTTATCGTTCAAAGTCTTCTGGATATTAGCAGTCCTAACTGGGGTGAGATGGTGTCTCAGTGTGGTTTTGATTTGCATTTCCCAAATGCTGAG